>NC_047533.1:43553944-43751444 GCF_012275295.1 Melopsittacus undulatus
CTGAAACTGATTCCTGCAATGCACCCAATTTTGGGACTGAAAAAATCAACATATCATTGTGAAAAATAATGAGAAATTACAGCACTATGCCCAACATATGAGTAATTCCTAGCTGTCTTTTCAGTAATTAGGACCCAGAGTTTTGAAGCAGACAAATTTGGCTATTCCTTTTTGAAGAAAAACTGGCATAAGGAGATAAATCCTATCTGTAGTAGGTGTTCAATGAGGTTTGAAATAATTTCAGACTGTCAGCTCTCAGGTAGTTCTCATGTACACTTATAATTTCTGAAGTTTCTTGTTTTATCATTGTCTTCCCTGAAATTTCCTGTTTTTTTTTTACTGAGGCTTAGCACAGATATAATGTTGTAGTGAGAGAAGAAATAGAAGACCTGCATAGATTCTAGAATCCAGGTAAGCTTCCCTAGATATTTTAGTGAAGGCTTTTATTCTTCTTTTGTGGACTTTTTTGCTGCCTGCATCTGGAATAATTTTCCAGGAAAGAGATTCCCTTTTGATATTCACTCCTTTTTCTTCTAATATTTTTTTTCTTTGTGCTATTTTTGAAAAGTAATAAGATGCAAGTAGGTTACTCTTATCTGAAGTGGCTTTATAAGTAGGACAAAGTCTGAATCTCTAAGCACAAACTTGCACAAAAATATAGAAACTTTTTTTTTTTTTTGCAAAGTTTTACTGGTATTGGTATTATATAACACAAAATACAAGACTACAATTAAACAAACCTCCAAATAAAGGTAGCACTAATTCTATTATACTTCACCTGATTTTAAAAGAAACAATTGTGAAGTTTGATTATTTCTTGTTTTTCAAATGTTTCTTCTGAACCCTTTGGTTTTGCAATGCACTTGGAAATATCATTGGGACAGACTTGATCATTATGACAGCAGAAGTGTCTTATTAAAACCTGACTGTCTTATGGCGTCATTCCTACTCTGCTTCTGTTCAGAAACAACAGAAGCACAGATCAGATTCCCGGCTATAGAGGTACACAGGAGTGGGGAGAGCATATTACCTGCAGAGAAAGTTTGGGCTGTAATTTCTAGATGCAGTCAACCTTGCCAGATCGGGTGCCTTGCTCATCCTCCCTAGACAGCTTTTCCTGCTCAGTCTGATGTCTCACTAGAGATATCAAGCCCTTCTGTAAGAGAGAAACCCTCTTATTTTCCTTATGCTTTGCTGTAGCTCTAGGCTACAACAGAGTAGAGCTCTCGGCTCTAGCTTGTCCCATTTTTTTCCACAACCTTGTGCAAGTGATTCACAACATCTTTGCTGTCAAAAAGCCACAGTTTAGTGGAAAAGCATGTGACGCAATGGGGTTGAAAGGAGAAGAGGTGATTTAAACAGAACACTATGACAGATCTCCATCTGTGCAGTTCAGCTGTCAGAGGTGGCCCCCTGGATAGGAATTTAAAGTGTGCTAATAGGCTGCAATATTTCCAAGGTGTATAAACAGCAAAAGCTTCTCTCGCTGTATGACTTGCAAAATGTTGTAACAGTCTTAAAATTTTCACAAAATGACAAAGAGGAGTTTATGTAAATTGTGGGGGGAAAGTATTGAAGAGAAATGGATAGAATCTTAAAGGAAAAAAATGTAGGTGCTAAATTTATCGTCCATTGAAGTGGCAGATGACTGGGAAAAACAGGAAATCAAGTCAGATAGTCTTTTCTTGTTAAGTGTAATCTAGAATGTCACTTGATTGTCTTATTTTTCTCTTTTGCAATCTTGTTCTCAGGAACTTTGTACTTTGCTAAAGGAAAGCACATTTAAGCCTGTCAGGTTTCAGATGAAGCCAAATGAAAATGGATCTACTAGAGGTATGTGCTACCTCAGGGCTTCAAAGTCAAGTAAAAGTTCTGTGCTTGTATATTTCTGGGTCCCTAGATGTTCTTAGAGAACTCTAAGAACTGTTATACGTACCCTGCCTATCCCAAAGGACTAAAGGACTATGACAAATTTAGTACCACTGGATATTAGGTCATTGTAAACTTTTGCTGGTGGGCATGAAACAGAACATTTTTACTGTAGGAACACAGTGAAAGAAAATTGCCTTAAAAACACTTAAGAAGCGTTTTTAAAAGCAAGTTAAACATTTCTCCACCTAACCAAATGCAGTTTATATATGGCTAGTGGTTTAGGCAGAGTAAAGCTTGCATATATCCACAGTATTCTGTGAATAGAGCTAGTGAACTCACTCATAGCTTCTGCCAGGCATCAAAACTGAAAGTCTAATCTATGAAGGGAGCTGAAAGGTCATATTTGTCCATGCTCCTACATGAGGTTTTCATGAGGACTGCCAAAACAAATAGGGGTCACTAGAATGTGATACACACTCTTTTTTGCTTTTGAGGTATAATGATACATTAAAGCTTCAGAGAGAAAAGTTCTCATTGTTTCAAAAGATACCTAAACATTGCTTTATTTGTTTACCTTTCAAGAGACAGACTATATTGTTTGATATTTGCTCAACCACCAGAACACTACTCAGAGTTGCTTGAGAAATAGCATTTATAGTTCATTCTTAGAAGGAAACTGCAGCTGATTTAGCAAGATCAGTGTCTGAATCTGAGATATAAAGTTCCTCCTAATGAGGCACATGATCTACCTTGTCTATGCACCTCCAACAGTACAGCTGCAGGCAGAATGGGCTTCAAAAGGCAATAGGAAATGGCTTATATTTTTCTAGTGAAATTTTTGACAGCTATTAAGGCAGCTAAACTGCATTTTTTGAAGACATCACATTTTATTTAGATTTTATTTAGCTATTTTCTTATGCAAGTAAACAAGTATTTATTGCCAGAGTTGCTTAAACGTTCCTTTTATCATAGAATAACTTATGAAAATCTATGAGCCAGGCAAGGTCTTGCAAAGACTTACAACAGTTCTTAGCACCTATATCTCATGCTTACTAACAAGGGGTGACTGATATATTTTTCAGCACTGTTGAAGCTTGGACAAAAATATATTTTCATGCCCTGCTACTGAAAAGTCCTGTAATGGCCACATCACAATGTGTCTGTAATGGAATGGTCATCACAAGTGTACGACCCATGCTGTATAGCTGTGGACAAGAAAATTACTTATCTGAAGCAATAGATGTTTGCCTTAGCCTGTTCCAGAAAAAAAAAGATGAAAGAAAAAAAATCCCTATATTCATGAAATTAATTCTGATACAGAAAGTGATATTTATAAGTGAACAACTAAATATTATATAAAGGCTCTGTACATGGATATAGGGAATGATACCAAGCTATCCTGATCAAAAGTTGGAGAGACTACAAGTTGTATAGTATAACACAAAATGCAGATCCAAAATTTTGGGCAGCCTGACAATACTTCTTTGCATTCTTCATATTTCATAAATTATTAAATCATACAGCAGTAACTTACTGGGCTGAATTTATTATACATGGTTAAAATGTCTTCCCTCTCTAGTCCAAGAAAATGGAGTAACATTCTAATAACTGTATAAGCTTTAAAACAGATTAGTCATTTAAAAACAATTACTATTAATGGGGTGCTACTCCATGAATAGTAATCAGCTCCTTTATTTTTTTCTTCAGAAAACTACATTATAAGGAAGTGAAAGTTGTAAATAGCTGTAAATTCTCTCTGACAGAAAAGAGACCTGAAAGACTTTTACTACATTTCTGACTGCATTTATATATATATTCAGAGAAAAATAGAGAAAAGTGCACTGAAAGTGAATTCTTTGTATCATAATGTAAACAGCAAAGAATAAAATTAGAGTACACAATAAACCAGCAGAAAAATTACAGTAAGCCCTGTGGACTCTTTCTGCAGAAAGACAGCCACAGGTAGCCTTTCTTTCTGATCCTAATCTTTGCCTCTCTCTCTCCCTATCTTTTCACATTGAACTCCGGAAATCAGGAGCCTTCTCCTACAAGAAGGGAGAGCTACTCTCTTAGCTGAGGTATAGCCCTGAAGGAACACAGCTACCATCCAGTGCACAGCAACAAATGTCTCCAGTCTGCATCACAGAAGGGAATTGTCGCTAGCTGCCAGAAAAATGTCATGATCTGTTTTTCAGCAGCATGACCTGGTTGCAATTGTGAAATCGGAACAATATGAAGAAATACAGAGTTTATTTCTCCTCCACTTGGGCAAAGTGTGCAAAATAGACTTGACAGTAGGGTATGTGAAGAAATATAGTATTACTTTATTTTGCATCCTTTCATGGCATATTTTTGATAAGCAATCTGCACTGTTTCTAGGATCTTTCCCCCAACCAACTTTTCTGTATTTTGTTTTTAACTGTCATTAACTCACTAAAGCCTTAGAAGCTTTTACAAAAGATACTTGTGCAAATTGCTGGTGCCTGTACCAGCATGGAAGTCCTGTGCTGTAGTGGGTTACCTGCCCGTATCACGCAGGATGATGCAAAATTGCCCAAATGTTCTTCACCTCTCTTTAGAGAAGTAAAGCTTTATCAAAAGTAAAAGTGGGTTGTCAGTGGTGGATAAGCAGTGCTCTGAGCTGGCATGGTGTTCTTCTCAGTCAAGCTACATTCATGAAGCACTGTGTTCTCTTACACTTCATCTGTCATTTAAAATCTTTGGAGAACTGAAAAATAATAATATAAGTAAAATTCTTGGGTCTGATTTCAGTGAAATACAATGACCTATGAACTACATGTCAAATGAGATAGATAATTTCTTTTTCTGGCCTTAAAAGTTATGAAACTATGGAGCAAATAGCATATGCAGTCTGACATTGCTGTGTGCATTATGATGGTTGCTGAAGCTGTGTTTCCCCATGTGGCACCCTGCATAGTTCAGTCACTAAAACCAGTTACCTCAAATCTAACTTCTATTAAAAATTCAGTATACATTTTTTTGAGCCCGACATCTAGTGACACTTGTCTACCATACAGATAATGCAAGAAGGCTTGCATCACTCTGCTTGAAATGCAGCCACTACATGGAGTCAGGGAAATACACGTTTAAAACTTTTGATTAATTTTCTTCTTTTCTTCTTTTTAAATAGTCTCCGTTTCAAGACCTATAGATAACAGGATCACCATGAGCCAAGTGTCTCAAATGTAATACTACTCTGGAAACTGTGTTTGCAATTGCTCACAAGTAAATTCTTGCAGAAGTTCACAATTTCTAAAGGCTTAAAATAGGTTGGGAATATTGACTAGTTCCATGTGTTATTCCCATACTAACCTGTAGGCTTGTGCAAAGAATTTTTTTTCCAACTAAAAGAAATCTACTTTTGGGGCCTGGTAGATTCACTAGATTTTTTAAAAACTGCCTGAATTTCTGTTCCAGTTTGCCCGAAATTGGAACCTATTTGCATTATTTCATGTGTTCAGTAACTATTTCAGTGATGACTTTTTCTGTCACTGTAGTTGGCTTTGGCTAAATACACTGAGATCGGAAGGTTGATCTAACAATTTACAGCCATTCACACTTTGACCTGGCACATATAATGCTCCTCTGTTGGTGGGCCCTCCAGTTTATTCATTAACAAAGGTTAACAAAGCAAACTTAAAATAAGGGCAAGGTTGCTGTGCTGGTTTAAAAGATCTACTTGATTCCAGTTCAATAATTTTTTTTTTCTAGTTGATATTTTGTATTTAGTACTGCATTTTACTTTTGAATTTCCCTTCTAGTATAAATACTGTCGATTAATGCTGAAGCATTACCTGAGAAGCTTGCAGTAGAAGGGCTGTGCAATGTTTAAACACTGTATAAATATTCTTGACATGGGACTCACTTCTTCCCAGCACATCTTCCACTGAAGATACTGAACGAGGAAAGCACTGGCTGGCTGTGATGTTAATGTCAGAGGTGTATTGCTACGTATGCTAACAATTATAATTATCCTTTTAAAGAACTGGGCCTGATACAACTTGAGATTTTTTTTCTGCACAAGAAATATCAGTGTGATATTTTTCCAGTGTACAGAATTTATGGTTTTAATTCACCACAACTGTTAAAAGGATGATAATTGCTACATGTCTTTTATTACTTCCTTCCTTTCCTCTTCTTAGCCTGGTTTGATTTAAAGACAGTCCCTGTGATCCTTTGGCTTAAAATCATGAAAAGTATCATAAAGGGGTATTCTGAATCAAATGGGTTTATTTTCCTCAAGATCATTAATGTATCTGCTGGCACATTCAAGGATTAGCTAACCCCATTAAAAGAACTGACATACTTCTATGACATTTTGGTGGAAAATACATTTACCCAGTGCAAAGATCAGGAGACATAGGAAGCTATGGAAAGTACTAAATTAATACATCCATCTGGTCTGTAATTCCTGTGTGACCATTATTTTACAAGCCAATCTTGGACATTTTGTCCTTTAATTTAAGCAAAGTCAGTCTGAATTGGGAACACCACCTGATGGACCTGTATGAATCCTTTTAAGGGCAGCATGACTGAAATTAAAACATTTCTATTAATATTTCTGTTCTTTTCAGCTCATTTCACAAAACCAGGAGCTGTTTCCAGAGAAAAATAATCAAGACAGTGTTAATTCAGACCCTAATGTGACTGCATAAATACCGTATTTCAAACCTCCAGATTTTGCATTCTTGCCATCAGATGTCTGCAGAGTCTTAATCAATTGTCATGAGTGGGAAGTGAGAAAAGAACAGCTAAAATACCAATAGCCAATAATGCTTTTCAGCAATAAGACCCTAGTCTGTGATTTCATTTGTGAAAACAGCATAGTTGATAATAATCACAAGAATTTTGATGAAAAATCTAAGGTACACAAAGTCCTCTATTACTGTTTCCTGTGAAAAACTCTACAGCTGTCTTACTGATTCCTTACACTCTCTACTTCTGTCTTTTACTCTGTCTTATACACGCCACTTCTATCCTGTGTGTCTACTCTGCTCTCGTGTACAAGTTCAAATACTACTCGGAGTACTGTGTGCAGTTCTGATGTCCTTAACATAAGAAAGACATAGAGCTGTTGGAGCAAGTCCAGAAGAGGGCCAAAAGGATGATCAGGGGACTGGAGCACCTCCTGTGTGAAGATAGGCTGAGAAAGTTGGGGTTATTCAGCCTGGAGACAAGAAGGCTGCATGGAGACCTCATAGCAGCTTTCCAGTATCTGAAGGGGGCCTATAGGGATGCTGGGGAGGGACTCTTCATTAGGGACTGTAGTGACAGGACAAGGGGGAATGGGTTTAAACTTAAACAGGGGAAGTTTAGATTGTATATAAGGAAGATGTTCTTTACTGTTAGGGTGGTGAGGCACTGGAATGGGTTGCCCAAGGCAGTCATGAATGCTCCATCCCTGGTGGTGTTCAAGGCCAGGTTGGACAGGACTTTGAGCAACCTGGATTACTGTGAGGCATCCCAGCCCATGATAGGGGAGTTGGAACTAGATAATCTTAAGGTCCTTTACTACTCTAACCATTCTGTGATTCTATCATTCTTTCTGTCTTCTGTATGAACAGTAGAACCTCTGTAACAGCTACAGTAGTATCTGGCATCTATCACTTTAAAAGCTTTGACAAAAACCAAAACGCCCTTTTTTAAAAATGAAAAAATGGAAAAAGAGTTCAATATAAGGCTCTTGAACTGTGTTTGAATGTATGTCAAGAGGGACAATTACTGTGGTACGTAACATTAGATAATCTACAGCTAAAATGAATTAGTGATAGTCCAAGATTGCAAAATTATTGAAGAAGCAGCAGCAGCAATTTAACAAAAATTGCTTTACAGTAGCCCATATTTAGTGCCTGTGAGTCTGGATCAGATCCAAAATCAAGAGACTACTCAGTGGAAGTTTGATTTTAAATCACATTTTGAGGCAGTGTCTTCTGAAAGTTCCTCACTAGAAGGTGTTTGCACTTGTTTAAAGTACTAAGTTAAAGCAACATTTACTAGACCTTAATTTCTGTTCCTTCTGAATTAACCTCTCCATGCTAGACATTTTGTAGAAGTAACATTCTAATGCAGCTTCTACTGTTTTATTACATGTGTAAGCAAAATTATCAAAGGGAAAAAGAATGGATTATTATGAATGTGCGCTGGAGAGGCATGAAGTATCTCTGATATGTGCTGAGCACCCCAAAATAACCTTGAGTAGGAAAGCTGCTGAAGCTGAAGTGGTTTCAAGTGGCTGAAGTATCAAGCCTTCTTAAGCATGATTTAAACTACTCTCATGGGAAAACTTTAATTGTGCTGTTCAGGCAGTTTGCCTCATGACATCTATTAATATTGACAGAAGATATACTCATGCATGCCTAACACTGAGCATATAGTATCACTTCTTGCCACTACTAGGAACTGGTACCTATTGTTATGTTAACAAACAGTGGCTTCTGACATATTCTGTTAGTGGAAAAATGTGTACTGCTACCACATTTGTAGAGTCATTGTGGATTTTTTCGCTGTAACAATAAGGCAACAAAATGCTGTTCAAATGGTACAGAACAGCTAAGTGTTTGGACTTGTCTTTATAAAGGCAAGTGAACAGACTTTAGCCACTAATACCAGGTAGTGGAATACTAGGACATTTCAGTGTAAGAGATAAAAAAGCAGTGATTTCATTGGAAATGCAATTGGAATCATGAAAGATGTCTTATGCCTTCTGGATATTATAATTATCATGTCCCAAGTAGGAACTTACACAAGATGTTCTGGAATGAGGCTTGGTTTTAGGAGTTCTGCAAGTAGTTGGTTGAAGTGCCAATTGCAAGATACTCTACTGAATCAATCACATCTTCAAGTGAGGGCTGGAAACATCGATACTTAACACAAATTGGCAGCACTTTGGTTGTTTGTTTGGGTTTTTTCCAAGCAAAAATAATTTTAAAGTTCTTAAAAGTTTTAATTGAGGAAATTTCCAAATAGAAGTGAATTTGGAAACTCAGCCCTGTGAAGCTGGACACCTGACTGCCTTCAGAGAGAGATGAAGGGAGGAAGAAGAAAGTGCACTTTGTTTCTTTAAAGAGGGAAGAATTATTGTCACTTTGATCTCAGTTTGGGGCCTTTAAAAATGAGTCATAACAATATGTGAAAATCTGTATTAATAAAAGGCATAAAACAAAACAAGTTAATCTGACCGGAATACAGAAAAAACGATTTTTCTCTTTAGAAAGTTTTATTTGCCATACAAAGTAGCTCTTTGAGGATGTCACTTACATATTCTTATAGCATATGTTCTGTACTTCTAAAAAGAGTGTCTATAACTGATCTAAGATTTTGTATCATTATCTTATCATAGAATAGTTAGGGTT
Source organism: Melopsittacus undulatus (assembly GCF_012275295.1). Lineage (NCBI taxonomy): Eukaryota > Metazoa > Chordata > Aves > Psittaciformes > Psittaculidae > Melopsittacus > Melopsittacus undulatus. The sequence continues at coordinate 43,563,190 of NC_047533.1, forward strand.
GGAAAGGACCATAAGATCATCAAGTTCCAACCCCCCTGCCATGGGCAGGGACACCTCACACTAAACCATTTCACCCAAGGCTCTGTCCAACCTGGCCTTGAACACCATCAGAGATGGAGCATTCACAACTTCCTTGGACAACCCATTCCAGTGCCTCACCACCCTTACAGTAAAGAACTTCCTCCTTATATCCAATCTAAACTTCCCCTGTTTTAGTTTAAACCCGTTATTCTTTGTCCTATCACTACAGTCCCCAATAAAGAGTCCCTCCCCAGCATCCTTATAGCCCTGCTTCAGATACTGAAAGGCTGCTATGAGGTCTCCACGCAGCCTTCTTGTCTCCAGGCTGAGCAGCCCCAACTTTCTCAGCCTGTCTTCATAAAGGAGGTGCTCCAGTCCCTGATCATCCTTTTGGTCCTCCTCTGGACTTTCTGGGTTAATTCAGATGGAGCATACTTTGTATTTAGGTTATTTAATATAATTCAAGGTCGGGTGACTACCTGTGTGACATATAATCAGTTCCTAATAAATAGGCAGCTTGCTTTTACTGGAGAGATTCCCAGGATGCAGATCAGTGTCATACATTTCACTGCCTCTAAAGTCTGTTTAGGATGAAATAAAATTCATCCTTGCATAAAGGTCCTGCACAGATACTTTTATGACAGCTATGTCTCTTTAGGCCCCAGAGCAATAACAAAAGCATAGGCAAACTATGCACACTCGCTGTACCAGGCTGAGTGTGTGGTTTTAATCAGTTGCTTGGAAAAGGAACTCCAGGGTGTGCATCCTTCTGGAGAAGAAAAAAATATCCTAAAATATCCAGTGGATGGATTATAAGAAACAGTAATGAAGATTTTCAAAAAGCTAAAACAATTGCGCCTCCTTGTTGAGTTTTCCTCATTAATTTTCAGAATCTGTTCTTTGAGCTAAAGCAGCTTTGAATCACTGTGAATGGTTGTCAGCGTAAGAGAGAAACAACATGCCAAAAAGGTATACACATTTTCAGAGAACAGTTGACATTCAGATTTCCTGTGCACAGTGTCTGACTAAGGAAGCCTTCTCACTCTTTATCGGTTTTCATGGAATATTCTTTTTTTGAAAACAGTTTTTTAAAATGACAAGTCAGTATGAAGGCCTTAGCCCTCAAGATTTCAAAGCTCCACTTTCTTCCTGATTTGCAACTGTGATGTGTGAATTCCATAGTATCAAGTATCCCTGCTGTTGTAGCAATATGGCTAATGCTGCTAACGACTTAGACATGAATAATCTACTTTGCATATTTGGAAAATGACCTTGGAATGTCTCCAGAAAGCATTCAGAAACACTTGGTTCCTCTGAAAAAAATCCACGTATTATACTGACATTTTTCTGACTGACATTTTTCTTTTTTTCTAGAAGGCAAAGTTCCTTTTCTTTCTTTCTTTGCTTGTTTGTTTTAAGCTTTAAAATCTGTTTCTATAAAGAAGTCCGTCACTAAAGTAGCCAAAGATTTTGTGTTAAAAATATCAGAAATTAAATTGCTATTGGGCATAGTCCCTTAGAGAAAGTTTCCACTTAGATAATTCAGATACTAATAGTGAACCACGAATATTTCTATAATGTACAGAAAAACATTGTATCTTCCACAAACAAATTTGGAAATTACTTCAAAATCTGATTGACCTCAGTTTTCTGGTGCAGTTGAAAAGGGGATATGAGATTGTGTGAAAGCAAATGTTAGCCTTCTCTGTTTCCACCTAAAGTTTCTGGGGCTAACCTGGTCACTTTGTCCTTTTCTACTTTCATATTCCAGACATCATATATCCAGTCTATTCTGGATACTACCAGCCCTGCTTGTCTTTGGGAAAATCGCTGCTGAAAAATCTTAAACCAGCTTGCTGATGATAATTTTGAACTGCTGAAGCCAGCATTTAATATACCTTGTAGTACGGCAAAATACCTATTAAGAAAAAGGTGGAGAAAATTGCAATGGTGGCTAAAAATGAAGAGGATGACCTGAGTAGCTATAGGATGCTTAGTCTGATATCAAGGTCAAGCAAAATAATTAGAAATGCTGCTGTGGGATGTGGTGATTATTAACTGAAGTATGTAAGCACAATTAATGCCAGTCAACTTGCTGGTTTCTTTTAATTGAAAACCACTTGTGTCAAATAAACCAGTCTATCAAATAATCATGAGTCCATAAGGAGACTGAGTAACCCCTTTAGTCTAAAAAATGGTCTTGTTCTGTCTACTGTAACTACAAATAGTTGACTCTTTATTTCATGAGGTCATTAAAAAATATTACACCTCAGCTTCACAGTGATCTATCACCCAGTGCGGTGATTATCTTGCAGGTAGCTGGCGTGTTAGTGTTGCAGCTAAAAAATGCCAATGTCACTTTCTGAATACCTTATTTTCAAAAATAAAGTTCTCTCCTTGTCATCTCTTGCCAGCTAGCTTATGGGTACATAGAGACCTCAGATGCTTGTGTGGTCTCCTGGTTTTTCATCCTCTGCAATTTCTCTGCTTCCATTATCAATATAATCACCTCTAAGCATTGCTCCAAAACACTGATTTGAAGGTGATTTCCTTCCTGTCATATATGAGGTTGGGTTATTCCAGTAACACTGAAATGGAAATTTTGTAACTCTGAGTAAAGAACTGAGAGAACCTTGCAAGGTAACTGCAAATAAGATGCATCTACATTAGTGTGCAGAGGGGAGAGAGAGGGGAATATGCTTCATCCACATGTTCATCCACATTTATTGATTTTTGATTCATACTATGCAATGATTTTGGAGTCTATAAGATATATTACTTCATGATGAAAAGAACCTGAAAGGATGGACTTTTAGGACCACTTAAATGCATACTTGAGCATATATACACACCAGCTACTTTGCTCTGCAGGCATACTACACTAATACAGTCTTAACTGCCAAATTTTCTCAAAATCATGTTTTATGCTATCAAAAATGAGATCACACATAAATCATCATGGCTGTGTTTTTGTATCTTATCTCATTTTACAGTGTAAGATCTATGTGGTTGCTTCAATGCAATAAATTAATTTAGCTGATAAGGGAACTGGGTATGAAGGTATTACATTATCTAGTTAGGACAGTTAGATTAATAGTTTTGTTAATAAGAGAGACCGTGCTGAGGATAACAAATTAACCAAGAATAGTAAAGAAAGCTAGGTGACCTTGTTGGCAGTTATAGGCAAATACCAGAAAAATTAGATCTATGAACAGTTCATAGAATTATTTATGCATGTTTGTCTAAGAAGATGGTCTATCAATGAACAGGAGATAAAAAGATTACATAAATCCTCTGAAATAATAGTTGATTGCATATCCCTAACTAGCTGTGACTCTGGTTGTCAGCCTGAGAGTTTCTGTTTCTTAGAAGGCAAACTTCACATAAGAGAATATGAGCATTTTAAAAAAAAATAATTGGTGCAACTGGTTTCTAGTTTTGAGGGTCTCATCTTGAATATCTCAGAAATGAGAAGAAACAAAGCCCTTTGAGAATTTCTGGAGTAATTATTTTCTTTCCCAGATGAATTTTAATAATCTGAGGGACACTGGTACACATTTTGAAAAGCATTTAGTAATTTTTCTTCTTGTTCTATATATTTTTGTGCTTATGCCAGGAAAAGTAGTATTTTGAATTGGAGATTTTGAGCAGAGGATGTTGGCACAGAGCCTCCAGTGATGGAGAGACTTGGCTCATTTTACTGAAGCAATATTTGCATCAGCTGTAGGCCTGACTGTTCATCTTTGCTATGAAATCCATAAGAACCTTCAGATTCTGGAGTGTTCATTTCTGCCTTGTCATGATGCCAAGGATTTTTCCTGGTTATCAAGAACCCACTTCTTCCTGAACTTCTCACTATTAGCTCTCAAATGAGCTTGTGCAATTTGGGTGGAGATTTACCCTGTAACTCTTTGGAAACTCTGGAAAAAAATCATTACTGTTGCAGTAATAATCTTTTAGGTATCTCTTTCTTATATAAATGCCTTTGATGAATTTGATCATGAAGAGTTCAGGTCTAAGCTACATTTAAATGAGAATGGGGTTTAAAAATATAAAATTGCAGTAACAGAAAAACACTGTAAGAAGATAAAAAACTAAGCTTCACTTGCTGAGGGGGGTGGCTTGAGAAAGGACGCCTGTGGCACCGGAGTGGACCCGGGGGAGATCAGCGTCCAGAAACCTCACCACAGAGTGACAAAAGCCACTGAGGAGGGAGCCTCAAGTCCTTGACAGGACTTGCAAAGAGCTCAGCTACTGCGAGGAGGTGACTCACACGGGGTGGAGGCAGGAGGAGGGGCACCAACTGTGAGTGGTTAAAAATCTACCCAGGGAGCGTGGCGAACAGAGTGGGCAAACAGAACAGGTCGAGGCAGTTTGCGTGGCAGTTTGCACGGGCAGGCGAGCGGGATGGTGAGCACTCGCTGTATGACCAGGGTCCGGTCTGGGAGCTCTGCCCTGGCTGCCCCGGTGGTGGCCAGCGTAGGCACCCAGACAGAGCCGGTAAGTGGGGAGGTTGCGGTGCAGAGCTTGGAGTGTAGAGAGGGCCTGCACTGGTCTGGTGAGGGAAAGGTGCAGAATGGGCAGGGCTGCGCTCACTGCTCCCTGATGGAGGTCCTCCTCCAGCAGGTGGCTGAGCTACGGGATGCTGTCAGTAAGATTCAAGATGTCAGGGAAGCTGAGAGGAAGCAGGACTGCTTGCTCCAGGACCAAAGAGCACAGGGGCCTCAAGATTCCCCTCTAACTCATGGAGGAAAGAAGGAGGCTGTTGATCAGGGAAGCTGGGAATTAGTAACAAAAAAAAAAACAACAACAAAAGGAGGAAGAGAGTAATTAAAAGCAAGGGGCTTCCTCCTAAATCTGCTGTACCCACCCAGAACTGCTTTGCTGTCCTGCAAGGGGCTGATGAGGAAATGCACTTGCATCAGAAACAGCCGACTGGTGCACTGGTACAGAAGATCTCTACTGGTGCTGCCAGGAAAAAGCGGCGGGTTGTAGTAGTAGGGGACTCTGCCTTGAAAGGGACAGAAGCTCTCATCTGTCGGCCTGACCCGGTCGCAAGGGAGGTGTGTTGCCTACCTGGGGCACGGATCAGGGATGTTGTGGAGAGGCTGCCTGCTCTAGTAAGTCCCACGGACTATTACCTGCTTCTAGTGATACATGTGGGTGCTAAGGATATAGATAGTAGTAGCCTGAGGAGTATAAAGAAGGACTACAGAGCTCTGGGAGAGGTGGTCAGGGGTTCTAGAGCTCAGATAGTCTTTTCGACAATTCTCCAAGACACAGGGGAGGACATTCCAAAGGATAGGAGGATTGGACAGGTTAATAAATGGTTAAAAGGGTGGTGTCATAGTCAAGGGTTTGGGTGTCTTGGACATGGGGCCCACATTTGTAGGCCAGGCCTACTGGGGGCTGGTGGAACTGCTCTGATAAAGAAAGGGAAGAGTGGCTTTGCTGGGAGGCTTGCCAGACTTGTCAAGGATGTTTTAAACTAGTTGTGTTGGGGGAGGGGAGCATCATTCCATCCCAACACACCCAGTCAGTTGCCAGCACCTATAATAAATGCTTGGAGCAATGTAGTGATATTGTAGCCACTCCAGCCACTGAGTTGGCTTCATTTGGAGCTCGGATCAGATGCCTCTATACAAATGTCCGTAGCATAGGGAATAAACAAGAGGAATTAGAGATGTGGACACATCTACGGGGCTATGATATAATAGGCCTCACCGAAACATGGTGGGATGGCTCCTTTGATTGGAGTGCTGGAATGGAGCGTTATAGGCTTTTTAGAAAAGACAGGCCTGGTAGGAGGGGAGGGGGAGTTGCCCTTTATGTTAGGGACAGGCTGGAGAGTATGGAACTCTGTCTGGGGACAGGTTATCAGTTAACAGAAAGTTTGTGGGTCAGGGTTAAGGGGAAATTGGTGATGGGACACATTACTGTGGGGATATGTTACAGACCGCCTGATCAAGAGGAACCTGTGGTTGAAGAACTCTACAGAGAAATAGGAAAAGCCTCATGCTCACAGGCCCTTGTTCTCATGGGGGACTTCAACCACCCTGACACCTGTTGGGGCGACAATACGGCCCGGCACAAGCAATCCAGGAGGTTTTTCAATTGGGTGGAAGACAACTTCCTTCTGCAAGCAATAGAGGAGCCGACAAGGAGAGTTGCCCTGCTTGACCTCGTGCTCACCAACAGGGAAGGGCTCATTGGAAATGTGAGTCTCCAGGGAAGTCTTGGATGCAGTGATCATGAGATGGTCGAATTTGAGGTCCTCAAGACAATGAGAAGAGCATGCAGTAAGCTCACTGCCCTGGACTTCAAGAGAGCAGACTTTGGGCTCTTCAGGAAACTGCTTAGCAAGGTTCCCTGGGATATAGCCCTAGAGGGCAGGGGGGCCCAAGACTCTTGGTTAATATTCAAGGATCACCTGCTACAAGCTCAGGAGTGTTGCATCCTGACCAGAAGGAAGTGTAGCAGGAGGGCCAGGAGACCCCTTGGATGGATAAGGAGCTGCTGAGAAAAATTCACAAGAAAAAAGAGGCTTATAAAAGGTGGAAACAAGGACAGGTGGCCTGGGATGAATACAGGGATGTTGTCAGGGTAGTTAGGGACCAAGTTAGGAAAGCTAAGGCCCAATTGGAGCTAAACTTGGCAAGGGATGTTAAAGATAACAGGAAGGGATTTTATAGGTATGTAGCGGCTAAAAAACAGACTAAGGACAATGTAGGCCCCCTCCGGAAACTTTCAGGAGAACTGGCTACACAGGACTTGGAGAAGGCTGAGGTTCTGAATGGCTTCTTTGCCTCGGTCTTCACTGGCAAAGGCTCTGACTGCAGCACCCGAGTCTTGGAAAGCAGACGCAGGGACTGTGAAAACCTAGACCTTGGGCCCACTGTACATGAGGAACTGGTTCGAGACCATCTTAAGAGCCTGAATGTACACAAGTCCATGGGACCTGATGAAATCCATCCGCGGGTCCTGAAGGAGCTGGCGAATGAAGTTGCAAAGCCACTGGCCATCATATCTGAAAAATTATGGCAGACAGGTGAAGTTCCTGACGACTGGAAAAAGGGGAACATAACCCCCATTTTCAAGAAGGGGAAAATGGATGACCTGAGGAATTACAGGCCAGTCAGTCTCACCTCTGTGCCTGGCAACATCTTGGAGCAGATTCTTTTGGAAGGCATGCTAGGGCACATGAAAAAGAGAAATGTGCTTGGTGACAGCCAGCATGGCTTTACTAGGGGAAAATCCTGCCTGACCAATTTGTTGGCCTTCTATGATGGGGCTACAAAAGTGATGGACAGGGGTGGAGCAGTTGACGTCATCTACCTGGACTTGTGCAAAGCATTCGACACTGTCCCACATGACATCCTTGTCTCTAAATTGGAGTGTCATCAATTTGATAGGTGGACCACTCAGTGGATAAAGAACTGGCTGGATGGTCGCACTCAAAGAGTTGTAGTCAACGGTTCAATGTCCAGCTGGAGACCAGTAACGAGTGGTGTCCCTCAGGGATCGGTGTTGGGACCAGTCTTGTTTAATATTTTTGTCGCTGACATGGACAATGGAATTGAGTGTGCCCTCAGCAAGTTTGCCGATGACACCAAGCTGTGTGGTTCGGTTGATACGCTAGAGGGAAGGAATGCCATTCAGAGGGACCTTGACACACTTGTGAGGTGGGCTGATGCCAACCTCATGAAGTTTAACCATGACAAGTGTAAGGTCCTACACCTGGGTGGGAGCAATCCCAGGCACAGCTACAGGTTGGGCAAAAAGGAAATTCATGGTAGTCCTGCAGAGAAGGACTTGGGGGTGTTAGTCAATGAGAAAATGAACATGAGCCAGCAGTGTGCACTCACAGCCCAGAAAGCCAACCGTATCCTGGGCTGCATCAAAAGGAGCATGACCAGCAGGTCGAAGGAGGTGATCCTGCCCCTCTACTCTGCTCTCGTGAGACCTCACTTGGAGTATTGTGTGCAGTTCTGGTGTCCTCAACATAAAAAGGACATGGTGCTGTTAGAACACGTCCAGAGGAGGGCCACGAGGATGATCAGGGGACTGGAGCACCTCCCATATGAAGACAGGCTGAGAAAGTTGGGGCTGTTCAGCCTGGAGAAGAGAAGGCTGCGTGGAGACCTCTTAGCAGCCTTCCAGTATCTGAAGGGGGCCTACAGGGGTGCTGGGGAGGGACTATTCATTAGGGACTGTAGGGATAGAACAAGGGGTAATGGGTTGAAACTTAAAACAGCAGAGGTTTAGGTTGGATATAAGGAAGAAATTCTTTACTGTTAGGGTGGTGAGGTACTGGAATGGGTTGTCCAGGGAGGTTGTGAATGCTCCATCCCTGGCAGTGTTCAAGACCAGGTTGGATGAAGCCTTGGGTGATATGGTTTAGTGTGAGGTGTCCCTGTCCATGGCAGGGGGGTTGGAACTAGATGATCTTGAGGTCCTTTCCAATCCTAACTATTCTATGATTCTAAGTCAACTGTTAACATTACACTTACCAGAGAAGATTTCTTTTAGCTGCCTGAACATCCTAGATGTTTCTGAGGCTGCCTAATGTATACTACAGTTTTTAAATCAGTTCCTGCCTACATCTCCACTAGTTATCTTTCTATTGAGAAGAATGCTGCTTCACCTAATAAAGCTCCTAGAGTCTATTGTGCAATTTATATTTTTAGTTTTTTCCTATGAAAATTCATAATAAAAAATTGTAAGTACACTAAGAGTTTACAGAATTAATACAAGAATAATCAAAAGTTTTCTGAGTTCCACAAAGAATTTTGTTCTCTCTAAAGAGCATGCAAAATTATAATTATCAGATTTCAAATGCTGCTAGTTACACAGGTGTTTAAAGTATTTCTGATCTACGCTACTACAATAAGCTCTGTAATACAGATGACTACAGAAAACAGTAGCAGTGCCATTAAAGCATCTTCCTGCTATCTTCAGTCTTTACACTTGTATTTTTGTTTTCACTTTATCCTCTTCTCCTTCCCCAATCAGCATATAAAAGATTCAAACATCTTAGCTAAAGCTGTATGATCAGAAGAAAAGTAAGCTTAAAGCTCCATTAACCGAGGAACTACAAGTCCAAAAGCTTAATAAACAAGCTAGCTATGCGTAATAAATTGCATAAATAGGCCAACTAATTAAAGGATCTTCAGAGAAGGTCTTAAGAACAAGTTCTTATAAGAATTCATACATTTAATTTTCCTCTTCCCAGAGGTTGAGTTTTGTATTCAAGAATTTGTCATTAAAAGTCTGTGTGTGTGATTCTCAACATGTTTCTTTTTAATAGTGTCCTATAGCGTATTTTGTGTCCTTTGGGATACAACCTCAGTCAAGTTAGAAAAATGTAAAAATTTAAGCTTAGGGCCTTCTTCAAGGTTACTTTTGTTCTCCTGGATGTTACATGTAGAGTTGGGTTAACCTTAGCCTCTGGAGATCACATTTATCAAGGACAAAGTTACTATTGCCAATGATGAAAATCATTCCTTCTTAATTGTCCAAGTGCCAACTGGAGCAGACAGATATTGTATCATAGTAACTATTCCTTTCTTAGCATAATTCACTCTTGCTTCTCTCTGTGCTATTCTTTACCTGACATCATGTATAGTGTAGGTAGGTATAGTGTAGGTAGGTATTCATTTTTGTAAATTGATCATATCTTCATAAAAAGAATGTCTTTCCAAAGCACCAGATGCCCTTGACAAATAAAATACGAGCAAACAAAATGGGATTCTGGCATCCACCCAAGAGCACTACCATAGCCACAATGGCATACAATAAAAATGTAATAATCATAACAAGTATTGTAAAGTACAACACATGCAGTATGGAAAAAACCTATTAGTGATGTATATATAAGAAGTGATCATGCCATGATTAGCTGAGCTGAAACACTCCCATTTAGGAATACGGATTCTGTAGCTGCTTAAGATAGACATGGGAAATACTCTGATAAGTAGCTGATCATTTTTTTTTTCCACCAGAGAGGGGAAAGAACAGTTGCAACAGAGGTTTAAAGATTCCTTTTTCTTACCAGATGCTAAAAAATCGCTGAGTCTCTGTGCACTAAGAGAGAATGTCATTGGCATTGGACCTTGGAAAAGTTCCACAGAACACGCTAGAACACCAAAGAAAAAAAATAGTAGTCATGTATTTACTATTTGACTATGGCTGAATAGACTATATGTTTTTAGCAGTTGTGTATCTTGCATCCTGCCAAATCGAATGTACCTGATATGTTACAAATATGAACTACTGGTTTCAGGCATTTTTTTACCATAAAATAACAGTGAAGGACTTAGGAATAAGTTGGAGACAGTTACCAACTCTTCATGCATTTAATTTTCCTGGTGTCAAATCCAGCAATTTAAAACGCTCTCTGGAATACAAAAATGCCTCTGCTGGACCTTGAAGTGATCAGATCATTAATTTTGCATCTCTTTTTGAGCTTTGACAGGTTTTACACCAGTTATAGAATGATGTATTTCACTGTAGTGGCAACTTGGTCTTGCCAGAATAAGCAAAGTCAAAACATGACTTTTTTTGCATGTGGTGTTACATGCCCCGGCAAAAATATAAGCAAACCAATCTTGGGGGTTCTGTTCCCAGTAAATAATGGTATCAGCTGCTCAGCTGTTGGATTTCAGGTTTAAAAGCAGCTTCTATATTTATTTTCCAGCTTCATGGAAGCAGCTCTTGTCAATATTTGTGCAGAAGCAGAACTTGGCGAAGAGACAGCGCAAGTTCAGATTGGCACGTTGCCTGCATAACCAAGGAAGTCAGTGGTCTGCCAACGCAAGTTTCTGCAGTCTACTGATTGGTTAAAGCTCTGCGGTGCCCTCCATCCTGTTCCTCAGCATGTCACCTTCAGTCAGTGCTCTATGCTGTTATGTAGCACAGCCATGCTCTCTTCTGTCACAGATAAATTCTGTTGACCAGTCCATTCTGGCTTGTCTTCATGATCTCTGAAGGACTTAGTTCAAACCTGGTTTGGATACATGGAAAGCTGTTGTATTTGACCTTTGACTTTTTGTATTCTTGTCATTAGGAGGCTTTTATTCCCTCTGCACTAGCTGTGCTTCCTACTCATGTGGTCAACACAATGAAATCCTCTAAATTCAGAAGTATGCATTTATTTTGCCACATAAAATAATAATGTTTACTACTGCAGATTTTCTCCCTATAAATGCAGCTCAGCAAACTTTTTCTTGGTTATTAGAAACTCTTGGCTTCTTTCCATATTGCACATTATCACTTGTCATAAAAATGCTGCAAGTGAAATGATGCCCTTCTGTTAGGTCCATGATGCAATTACCTTAGTGTATTTGGCACTGATATGTTTAAAAAGATTAAACACCTCTATTGGTATAGGATAGTGAATGGTACTGCAGCTCATTCAGACTTAATGGTGTTGGTTTTGCAAGGCTATAGAGTATAAAACTTTTCACCAACATGAACTGACATGAATCACCGCACACAGCAGGACTGGCTTTAGTGCATGGGCACAGACACTTCACACAGGAGAGCTGTATATTAGAGTCTGTTTCTTGCATCTGTTAGATCATATTTATTTAGAAATGGATTTTGAAAGAATACACATCTCTGTCCTTATGATATCTGCTGAGCCTCTTGGCTCTTTAGCCTTGCCACATCTATCAGTCCATGTAGCTTCCTCAGGAGGTCAGCAGGACTTTTGTTCTAAATTGCATAAAGTGAATGTCAAGAACCCCATCACACTCTAACAAACATTGTATGTAATTCACAGTACAGAGGTTAGGCACAAATTACAAGTCTTGTTTTTCAAAATCCAAATGCTAGCATACAAAAAATTCATCAAAGTAGAAGGAAAGAGCAAGATTTTGCTATTCCCTCCACCCTCAATGAGCTGAGCAGTTCACCTTCTCCACTCTCAAGAAGAGAACAGCTCGTTAATGCTCTTCACAGCCTCAGGCCACAAACTAGCCCTCAGAAGGTCTGTCTGGGAATTCAGAGGAGAGAAAAATGTCAGGCAGGTTCCCTCCTCTAGCTGATGCCTGCAGACTAACACTAGGCTGCTAGCATTTGACCTGCCAATGTTCCCATTCTTTTATCTCAAAAGGCACTCTAGTTGATCTAGGATGGGGAATACTGTCAAGCTCAGATTGTGTGTGGATATTTTTTTTCTTGTATCACAAGTTTACTCCACACTATCTTTAAGATTCCATTCCAGTACCAGAAATTGTTCTCACACTGTGTTTTTTTTGACTATTCTGTCCAGTCAGAATTTAAAATGAGTGGTGTAATCAGAATTTAAAATGAGTGGTGGAATGGAGTTTTCATGTAAGAGGAATCTAAATTCTTCAGGAGACTGCCTCCTCCACTGAAAATAAAAGCCCCCTCCTACATTATATGCTTTAATTTTGCTGGGCTTGATAAAATTAGACGGTTTCTCATCACCTTTGAGTAGAGAAAAAAGGAAGTATAGTAACTAATCATATCTATCCACCACTGGCTAGAAAGTTAGAGCAACAATAATCTATTTTAATGCATGTTAATCAAGTTTGCATACAATCCAGTGAAATAGTGGCAGGATATTCCACAAGTCAAAAATTCATAGTGAAATTAACCATTCTTCGGGCATCACAGTAATATATCCATTAGGACTAAATATTGAGAAAAATACTGGGATGTAATCTGAATCTTTAATTAATTATAATGCTGTCATAAGACAGTTGTGGCTAAGCATACTTTAGATTTAAAAATGTGCCTTCAATTTAAGTGAAGGAGGGTAGAATTTTCTGTAGTTAGTTCACGCATTGAATTAATAGGGGTGGAGGTGGCAATGTTTTTAAACTAATTTTCTAGGCAATGTCACAACTTTATCAGAACAAAATAAAAAAGAATTACTTGAGTGATGGATGAAGTTTCAATCAATCATAAAAATGAAAAGGAAGAGCATGGGGTTTGCTTATTTCACTAATACCAATGGCCATGGGAGGCTACCTTACCAATTTGTAATCTTTTTCTAACTGTAATTACACTGTGGTTGTTCTCTGCTGAGTTACATAGAAGCTCTTTGTTGCAAAACTTTCTTTAGCTTGGTTATCGAACTTCTGACACTACAGCTATGACAGCTGCTCGCAATTGAGATGGATGTAGCTGAAGACTATTGTAAAGGATGCTACTGCCTGAGGTTCAAGCAGGAAGCGAGACTGAAAAACAAAATCCACAAAAATAATAAAAAAACCCCAACAACTCTGAATTCTTTTGAAGGCCATATGTTGGCAAAGGGACCTTCAAAACTTTATGAATATGAAAACCCACACATTTTCTTCCCATCAGACATGACACTCACTAGGTATTACTGTCCTACATTAATCCAGAGTAGGTGATATGATATACAGTCCAGGCAATGACAGCTGTGATCAGATAACACTATAACACAGTGTTAATTAATGATGGACTATGGCAGAATTCTTGAAGAAGGATGAATTAAAATTACCTTTAAAAAAGGAAAAGTAAAATGCATGATTGACACATTGCATTGATGGAGACTGGTGAAAAGGTGAAATGCAGTCTATCTGAAATAGGTTTTGGAAAAAAAAATATTGTTTTAGATAAGTACTTTTATCTATGGCTGGAAGAGATGTAAGTAAAAGGGTAGTATGGAAGCAAGGGGAATAATAAGACAAAAGGGTAGATGAGGTCTATCTCATTTTATGAAACATAATAGAAGAAGTAGACAGTCAGATGATTATGGTTGTGGAGCATCTATAATGTGAGTTAGAATTACAGGCTTATGTGAGATGTGAAATTATTTTGCCTGCTGTATTCTAGAAAGATGAGAGAGAAGCAAGAGGGAAATTGTATTCAGAAAGGAAGAATAGTGTGGTAGAGTTGAAGATAGTGAAATCAGGAGCTACTGATCCCATTGTTAAAACTGAGAGAAGTGAAATTACTAGGATTTGATGAATGAGTGGAGAGGACTAAAAAACTGTTCCAAGAACAATGAGCCAACAATATCATACTGCTGAAATTCATACTCTATTACAGTGTTTCAAAAAAAAGGATGAACAGTGCACTATGAAAAATGAGAGCTCAGACATGACACAAGAGAAGTTGCTTGAACATAAGTCTGCAAAGCACCACCTCTTTGCTTCCACAGGCTTATGGCCAGTCCTGCAGATAGCAGCCTTATAAGCAATATTCTGCATAACTGTTCACAAGACAAAATTGGAATGAACTATAAAACAAGATAGAAATGATCCTTGAAACAAGTGTGTAGAGGTCATGCTAAACTTAAAGCTTCCTTCCTTCTCCTCTAGTCAATTTAATCCTCTTTTCCATTTCATTCTACAAAAAAATACCCAATGAACACCCAGACCTATTCTCCCCTCCCTCCTAAAAAATGAACACAAAGCAAAATTTTAGTGCTAAATAAATTAAAACCACAAAACAAGTCAGAAAATCTTGATCCAGCTCATGATAAGTGAAAATATAAGAAATGTACATTTCCACTCAAAATTTTGTCTGAGAATTATCTCACAATCAGGTATAGCTGGCAGCACTTTAAAGCCATTGGACTGCTTTTTCTGTTTGTGGCCTTTATTTGTTAAAAGAGTAAGCCAGCTTTATAAGCTACAGTACTTTCACTGTTTAGAATCTTTAAATGCTTTATTGTTGCAGTGTTAGGTGTCTTCCTATGTATTAAGCTTTTGAAAACCCCAGTTTCAATAAAAGATGGTAGGATATGAGCACACTAGATTAGGATCTTTTCTCATTGCAGTCACTGACATACTCAATTTTAATAAAGCTATTGCCATGGTAAACAGATGTCATTAGTGTGCAGGTGTACTTGAAATCTGAGACCTTATCTGGTCAAAAAAAAAAAAAGCTAAAAATTCTTTGAGAAAAAAAATCAAAAATATATTTGAAAAGTACACCTTTTTAAAAAAAAAGATTTTTTTAAGGTGTTATAAATGAATGTTTAAATTAAGTTGAGCAATAAAAGTTTTTGCAATATTTTTTCTTATTGTCACTACCATGATATTCTTTTCCAAACCCTTTTTGTAGTCTGAAATTATATACGGAATTTATAGGCACAAGGTCATATGAAATAAAAGCAGCAAAGAAACTTACGTACCTAAAACGTTTGTTCTAATATGTTCCGTTTATACTGTGCGTAAGATAAATTACATATTTGAGTCAGTGGTCAAGCTTTGTTATTCTTCCACTGTCATGGTTATGGGAAAAATGTATTTTTAATTCTAACAGTGATATTCACCCCCTCCCCCCAAAAGAATTAATTGAGCCAGCTCAGTTTTAGAGAGCTGATATGCATAAACTATCTGAGTTAGTTAACAGACAGACAGAAACCTAGACATATTGTAGCTGTGCTTTCCTTGTTTCTGAAAACAATATGAATCAATTTCAATTCATTTGTATTCTTACATCCTAAATGCTGAAACATGGAAGACAATGAGATATCCATCATCCACTCTGAGTAATGGTCTGTCCAAGTGCAACTCTCAGGAGCAGAGCATTTGCCTTGCTCTGTTCCCACTGGAACAATTATTAATATTGCAAGAGAATGAAATGGGGAAAAGAAATAGGACAAAACTTATATATTCCCATTGTGTGCTCTTAGCTCAGTTTCTGACTAATTCATTATTATGTTCAGTTTTACATTTGCTAAAAGAGATACCTCCATGCTTGAAATCAATAACCATTTAAGAACTTTTCCCACTGTGGTAGACTTCCAGGTATTTTCCACTTGAGCTTGTATCAAGCTTACTTTCTAAAATGTCTTTTGTTTAAAAAAAGTAGTGAGGCATCACTGGGGGAAGAAAAACCCCTCCTCTTTGCAGTATTTTTTTATGTTTTTAACAAGCTTATTTGCTTCCCTAAGGCTGGAGACTAATCTGAAGAAACTAAGCATATATCCATGTATCAGAGTTCTGTGTTATGGGTAGCATCCGTGGTGGCTTAAGTATCCGAAGAATTATAGCTATGTTACCTTAAAGTGAAACTTTGTCATCTATTAGTTCTTATATCTCTGCTAACTCATTCTGCAGTAATATAGGTGTCTTGAGATGGCACTGCGCTGTGTAATAAATAGTCCAGGGTTGCAAGGGAGACAGACCTATCTAAAATTCTATCTTTAATTATCAAACGTGAACATGGAAAAAGGTTTTTGCACAGCATAACTGCTGGAATGGCAATGGTGGTTTTGTTCATGTTTAAGGCAAAATAGGTACAGTTGCTTCATAACGCTGAAAAAAGAAAATATGAAATAAAAATAATACAGAGAAACATTAATGTATTTGAATGCATTTTCTGAAAACCTTGACTTGAGCAAGTTCAGCTTGCAATGAAAAATTATTTCCCCAGAAGAGAGAAGACCCTTATTTTCTTGCCTTTTTTTGGATGCTTTGGCCTCCATTTCATTCTATATGCACCCAGAATACTGAGTGGTAACAGCTCTGCACACTTTCCTACTACACACTGCAGCCAGCTCTGGAGCATGAAGGCAACTGTGAGAATGACTGAGTAAAACTAAGAGTATCCTTTGGAGGGTGTCAGGGTGCTGTGCTAAGGGATGCTGTGAAGGAGGTGAACAGAAAGCAAGGAGAAGAAACATTACACTGGTACCAGAGACACAGAAGTCAAGTGGCCCCAGTGAAGAATTCTGTTCTACACTATAGGAATGTATGAAGCTCCAGACACATTGTACTGTTCCAAAGATTTCTGTATCATGTACAACTGATGTTCCAGGTTCCTAGCATAGTTAAAAGCTGTTCCCGCTTACTTCACTAGCTCTGGCCCACATGTTGTTTGTAAGTGGCACCATCTATAATGCCGTGCTATCAAAAACCTACTGTGCTCAACAAACAGGTAAAACTATTATTGGAAACAGTTGTCTAGGCTAATCCCAGGTCTCACTGCTATTATTGTTGATTCAGAGTGGAGCAGTAATAACAATGATGGCCAACTGTCCTTGAAACAGAAACCTGACAGCTTGATGATTTTGTCAAATTTACTTTTCCATTCCCATACAATAAACTGAGAAAGTGAGATTTGCAACCAGATTCCTATGCTTTCCACATTTAGTTTACACAGGGTTGGGTTTTTTCCCTCTTTATGGAAATGATTCTTCATAAAGCAACTGCAAACTGCTGCTAGCTCCATGTAATAATGTGTGCAGCAGCAAACCATCAAATACTTATAGCAAAGGAGGTAATGAGAACAAGCTGAGTAATTGGCCTAGCTGGAATAGAAAGGATCTAGCAAAATTTTGAAATGCCATTTCAATTTGCTGTACCTCTGTATCATGCTCACCAGCATTCCTTCTGCAATTGGATTTTATTCAGTGTAATTGCTGGGGGCATCCAGACTTACTAGTGAGGTAAGCATCTGTGACAGTGTTAGAGAATGTGGTAAAGGTAATGATCATCTATAAATGGGAATTTGGATATCAGTTGTAGTGATCTAAAGATGTAGGCATAAATAAGATTCAGAACTAAAGGATTTTTTTTTTTAATTGAGGAAAGCATCTTTGGTTGTTTTGGGTTTTTTTGCTTAGCTGGAGCAAAGAGTTTGCCTATTATTTGATTGCATGGCTGCCGTGTAAATGATAAATTGGAGGAATTTTTGACATACAAATTAGAATCTACTTATTTCATCATAAAACTAATGGTTGTATAGAGAAATCATATATGGGCTTGGTAAAGGTTGTTCTTGTATTCAGCAGAAATTAACTGTTTATTGAACCAATGAGTAAAATGCGTTTATTCTCTGTTATCACTTGTTAATCTTCTGTTAGTATCTTACTAAATGGCATTTTAATAATTATATCTGTGGAATGTTTAATTCCCAAATTTGTTGCTGAAAATAAAGACCTCAAAGAAGCACAGAGAAGAAAGGTCATGACAAGAGAAAAGACTAAAAGAACGGAAATGAGAAAGAAGGCATAGAGGCAGTGATAACATTCAAGAGACATAAGTAAGAAGCAAATCTAATTTCAGAAAGAACAGTCATATTGCTGAAATATTCCAGTTAGGAAGTAGCTTAAAAGAATAATCTGAAATTTTGATGCTGTTGTTTAATATCTTTAACAATAAGATGAATTTTTCAGATGTACAATATAAACTGCATTCCCTTATCTGCTCACACGACTATTGGAGGATGCTACATGTCTGTAATTCGAACCAGCTTTTTAATGCTGAATTTCCACTGACAGAAGGTCAGAGAGCAGGGGTGACACTTAAAACTTCAGCTTTTGAAGAGCTTCAAGTCTAGGGGCTTGATGGTGAGTAAAGCCTAGACAGCTACTGAGTGCTAGTCCCACCCTTTGCTGTTGCTTCTCTGAGTTGCCCTGGGCAAGTCACTTAGACCAAGAGGCTCAAGGCAAGTTGCCTCACCCCTGAGTCTGGGTTTCTTCTTTATGCTCGAGCACAGGGATAAACAGGAATCCTCTGCTTCACAGGCCTAGAGTAAGAACTAATAGCTAATAATGGCAGAGTACTTAAAAACACCAAGTACTTAAAGCTGATACCTTGTATGAGCTGATCAGTGGTTTATTATTTCAAGTTTACTGTCAGCTCACAGATTTGCCTAGCTTTAGGCAAAATGGGAAACATCTGTCTTTCACACATCTGCAGTCACCCATAAAATGACAGTCAAAAGACATTTAGCTGCCTCCGCTACCTTTGTCATGGCCAACCATATGTATTTTATCTTGTGTGCTACATCCAGCCTTATGCTGGGCTGCTTCAGAGTAATTTTTCCCCCATACTTTCTGTGGATCTATAAAGGATAGGAAAGGTTCCTGCACTGTGTTTTATAATTCATGTTCCCTGCTATGAAAGCAGCAGTAGGATTTTCTTAAAAGAAGAAAAGAAGATCTGAAACCCTATCTGTCATTACGTATCATGAATGAGGTTAGAAAAAATGGAAAACAGAAACAAGGAGGCAGAATGCTGGAGGGAATGAAGTTTTCAAAGGTACAATCTCAGAAAGAAATTAAATTCACAGACACCACCAGAAAGGGGACAAGTGTGGGACTAAAAGTCATTAAGCTTCTTGATAGTTATCAGACGGGGGGAAAAAAGGGCATAGAAGAGAGAAGAAATATTAAAGCAAGGCAATAACAGTGTTTTAAAGAAATTAATTGGAAAACTCAAAGCAACTTTGATGCTATTGCAAAGAAGAGCGAGGCCTGAGGCACAACATTCAGATTTGATCTAAAATCCCTCTTTTCATGCTTGATTCCCAAATAGTTATTCAGGAAGTGAATTCCTCATGTGCAGCATTTCTACATAGATTTTAAAATCTACACTATTTTTTGTAAACATCTTTAAGGACATCACACCTATGAAAGTTGGTTTGCTTCTTTACAGACAAAATTACATATGAGAGGGGATAAATGTCACACACTAATCATTTATGCTTCACAGTAAAACCTGAAATACTGATAGGGATGTTGAGAACTGCCAGCAACTATCCCAGAACAAATATCATAAATACTGAAAAATTAATTGACAGTATAACTTAAACCAGACAACTTAATCCTCCCACTCCCCCAATCAAATAAACAAAACCACCAAAACCCAACAACAATAACCCAAAATTTTCCAAACATGCTAAAACCTGAACTTGTAAAAGCAGGTGGACTTAGGCAGCATTAACTTCAAAATGTCCCATTTCTTTATAACACATGTAGGAAGAACTAAGCACTTTAAAAGAGGTATGTAAACTAGCTCAAAATCTCCAATAGGAAATGCTGAGAAGCTATGTCTTTACACGTATTGGACCTAAATTGAATCCAGAGCTTATGACTACTGCACTGAATCATGTCTTTTCTTACAGAGAAAGAACATTTTCTTAATATCAAATTTCAAATCCCTGCTTTGTAGCAGAAATGTAAACTATTATCTTCCAGAGAACTGAGAATCATCTCAGATTATTCCAGATGCAGTCTAGAATGGTGGGATAATTTTTATCTAGAGTAAATATTGAGGCAAAGGGCGGATGAATGGTATCAATAAATTTTGCAGAGAAGAAAGGATAACATTTTTACTGAAAAAAAATCTTGTGCCATTCCACTGTTGCATGTATATATGGAATGTGTAGAATGTGTAAAAACATTGTGGGTAGAAGAAGATGATGAGAATTCAGGTAGCTAGAAGAAAAGTCTGTGGCATGTTCTTAAACAGACAAATCAGAACAGTTCAAAGAAATCCCCTGAACTGAAAAGAAACAAATAATGGATGAGCATTTCTTGACCTTAGTCCCCATTAAGTGTTTGCTTATGGTTGTTTTGGAGGACAGAATACTGAACTAGATGAACCATCCAGTTAAACCAATAAAGCTACTATGGTTTTGAAAGAGGTTTGAAAAAGAGCAGTATGAACATGTTTCACATATTTACAGGAATCAAACTCTGAGATGGCATCCTTGCAGACAAAATTCAGTGGTAAATAAGAGAATTTGTCCTGCCTAGAATCTTCTGATGACCCATTTTATCTTGTGGAACTCTTAAATATTTTTTTTTTCTACAAGAAATTAAGTAGAAATAGGACTAATATATTTGGGTTGCTTACTTCCAAACCTGAGCAGTTCATAAATAAGCTTCATTTCAAAAGTGTTAAAGTAATTTTCTGATGAGGTAGCTGTACTATAGCAGCTGGACTACATTTTTTTAGGACTGGATAACTGGATCAAAGTTTTTTCCTGTTTTTCTTTATTTCCAGGTTCTGGTTGGATGGATGGATGGATGTCCCTCAGATCTCTTCTTTACTCCCGGGATAACTTCAGCTCTTCCTTAAACATGAATTGAGTTTTTCTGAAGATCAAAGTGTAGGGGCTTATTCAATATGCCTGTAGCAAAAGACACACAGATTTCATTCTTATATATGATATTCAGGCTTCTGCATCATTACTTATCTTGCAATGTGAAATGTATATATAATTAGGGAGAAGAGTGTTGTCCTGGGTTCAGCAGCAGCAATAATTTTTCTCCTTCTTAGTAGCTGGTGCAGTGCTGTGGTTTTGACTTTCAGCCTGGGAACAGCACTGATAACATCGATGTTTTTATTTGCTGCTCAGTAATGTTGAGTCTGACCAAAGACTTTGTGAGTCTCATGCTCTGCCAGGGAGGAGGGTATGCTGGGAGGAAGCAGAGACATGACACCTGACCCAAACTAACAAAAGAGATATTCCATACCACAGCACGTCATGCCCAGGATGTAAACTGGGGGCAGTTACCCGGAAGGGCGAGATCACTGCTTGGTCAGGCTGGGTATTGGTTGGTGGGTGGTGAGCAGCTGTATTCTCTTCCCTTGTTATTTCCCTTATCATTATTATTATTGGTGGTAGCAGTACTGGTTTGTGTTATACCTTAGTTACTGGACTGGTCTTATGTCAATCTGTGGAAGTTACATTCTTTCGATTCTCCTCCCCATCCCTCCAGAAATGGGAGGGAGGAAGGGGTGGGAGGGAATGAGGGAGCAGCTGCCTGGCTGAGTTACCGATTGGGCTTAAACCACAACAAGCGTATACTTAGGTTCTTAAAGAATGTGGGGATTTTTGAAAAAGGTTTATTTTAGGGCAGAATTCTGATAATTTACTGCTACTGTTTATGAAATTTCAATTAGAATATTCACCCTGCTTGTAATGCTGAGTGCTTTGGGTGATAATTTACGTTGGTCATTCTATATCCTTTTATTTAGATTTCCCTCCTGAAGAAATCTGCAAGGCAGGAAATAATGTTTCTTCATGAGGGCAGAAAAGAGTGGATTAACAAGAGAAATGTCATCTGCTGCAAAATGCCTTTACAGTCTACCTTTGCCTTCCAGTGTTATAAAATAGAATCCTTTATCCTTATTTCTTCATGAACTTCAGTTCTTTCTTTCTCTGTTCCAGTCAAGTTTCATTTGCAAAATTTGAGAAACTACAGCTTTCCACAAGATATTAAAACAGGCTTGGATTTTTAATTATTGAACTCATTTTAACTAGTGTTTTATTATCTGTGTGGGGGAAAAAAATAGTGGTGTTCCAAATTGCCATAACAACAGGCTGCATGCACTCCTTAAAACAAGATAAGCTGTGTGTCAAAGAAAAACTGTTGCCATGGTAACCAGTTGCATATTTAAACTGCAGCAGCCTGGTTTAATCAGTCAAATTGCCCCTTTTCAAGAAATCAACTGTAAAGGCATTCTTATAGCAGAAACAGTGAAAAGAGGAAAATGTAAATGTTAATAAGAAAATAATAAATAAAATATAAGATCTCCCATTTATGCTCTCCTGAGCTTCTGATTCAGAAAGGTCACTTATTCTACTGCTTTCTTGCAAGACTGCAATTACTGGATCCAGTCTTTTATCTTAGGTTTCTCAGAAATTCCTCTCAGCTGTTCATTGTATGCTTCCCCTAAACAGGTTAATAAAATATTAGCATCTAGGCATGTAGTTGCGAGTTCATAAAACCACCTACTGACAATAATACATGATTATAACCTGTTTGGGAAGACTTTAAAAATGGACAATAAATTTAAATCAATCCCTTAAATCAGTACCTGCCATTTTTTTGAACCTCAGAGCTAAAAGCTGTTTCATCATTTTTTTTTTTTAAATTTAAATACACTGTTTATGCACTGACTGTTAGATTATTTCTCTTTGGGACTTTTTTAACAGGTGTTTTATTTCAAACATTAAACTAGTTTTATGTCAAAAAACCAAAACCATGTTGGAGCATAGATGCCTACTACATCATAATTAGTTGCATTGTGCTATGTCTGATTCCTGTCTTTTTGGCCCTGAAAGTCAACAAACAAGAAAGTGATATTTCAGCCTCAGAATAATGCAGAAAAAAAAAAAAACCAAAAAATAGCTTTTTAAAGGCTACACATGCAACCCACAATCACTGTATAGTTCTTGTGAGATTCTAGTTGATAAGACAGAAGGTGAATAGGGTACATCACCTGTACAGTGCTACTGCACAAACCCTAGCTCACCTCCTAATGTCTCTAGGAAATGTTATTAACTTACCTTTCCTAATAAGGATTTTAAATTAGAGAGCCTGACTCAGTCTCAGGGGTACAGTTACTTGCCCTATTTATTTTTTAGCTTAGAGAACATAGTGGTTGCATAGGGAAAGAGACAGATTCTGCAGATTTGAATGGTTTCCTTCTCATGAACTGCCAGTCAGTGCTACAATAGGAATTGTAGCAAAACTTAGAAGGAAAATGGCCTCCTTAAAGAACAATATTAATACTTTTATTAGACTAAGTAGGCTATCACAGACGTCTTATTGCTTTTTCATGAAAAGCGAAAAAAAAACATCCCCATGAAATTTAAAGCAATACATTCTTTTTGCATTCCCCACAGAGAAAATCTATTATATTATTGTTCTTTCTACCAGTTCTATTGTCTTAGTGAAAAAGAAAAAACAGGATTTCAGAGAGGCTTTGCCATTTCCTGACGCAGTATCTCTTTGTAAGATAGTACATACCCTGGCAGAAAATGAGGAAGTATTCCTCAAAAAAATGCTGAAAAGTTATTAATTTCTAACACAGAACAAATGCAGAAAAAAAACTAATAAGATTACAGAAAAGTTTGATTTTACTTTATGCTTGCATATCTTAGTGCTACTGTGCTATGATAATTTGAGGGTGACATAAAAGTTGAGACTTTCAGAAATTAAATATAGCTATCTGCTCTATTTTCTAAGTGGCTGTCAAAACACTTTTTTTTCCTTGTCATGGTAATAAGCTTCCCTTTCTCTAGGTTTTATACTGCTACTGAGACATTGTTTTGTAATTGATAGGTGAGAAAAACTGCTAATGCTGGCTGGACAAAAATAAATCAGAAATATCAGAATTAGTCACCAGCTTAGGATCAGTCCTAAGGTCATTGATTCAGGCTTTGAAGGTGTTGGCATAACATGATCTGAAATCCTTTTTCCCCAGCTGCAAAGAACATTCTTCTGTTCACTTCATTGAGAGACTGTCAGCTTTAGAGTTTGAATGAATCACATCAACATCTGCTACACCACAGCAGATGTGGGTTGGACACCTTGTTGAAGAAGAAATTGGACAAAAAGTCAGACTTTTTTGGTAATATAGCAATATGGCAATATAGCTACAGCAGTCTGTAAACCAAAGTAGTCACCATGGAATGAAAATAGCTGCTCTCAAGAACAGTGGTCTCAGATACTATTTCTCTACTGCAGGAAGCAGATGGTTTCTGAAGGATGACTTAGAGAATATTTTTATATGCAACCAAGCTACAAGTATAGCTCATGAAGACGACGAATGAATCTGCAGCAATAGGGAGCTCAATGAGGTCTGTGGAAGGGATCCTTGATCAAGATGCACACAGGTATTTTATCTGAAACTCTCTGCCACAGATCATCTGTCTGAAGCTGAATGTAACTCCATGCTGGACTTGCATCACACCTGAAGGAGAAATCTAACACTAGTTTGGGGGTGGTGGAATGAGTAGGGACATCCTTTAGCTGTGGTGTAAATTCCGTCTCAAGATGGAAAACAAGCTTGCTTGCCGATTGCCATAGCATTTCCAAACAGAGAAGGACAAAGACCAACACCATCATTTCTTCAGACTGAATTCTGCTCAAGTGGAACCATTTTGAAACTGTGAATAAAAGACTAAGCTCATCCACACACTGCCTAAAAGTATGAATATGGAAAGCTGTCTGGTAATAACATCCAATTACTGCTGGTGGCAAGAAGCCAAGCACATTGCCTAAGCTACCAAGGCTTACTCCATGGTGAACAGCTAAGAGGTGTCTACAGATCCACAGTAACATACATGTCCTCAGGAAGGGTGTCCACTAGATGGTTCCACTGCTACTCTGAGTGCATAAATGGTTAGTTGGGAAGATGGTGTCAGTTAAGGAAGGCATCTTTTTGCATTTACATATTGTAATAACACTGCTGTACTGATGTGATCAGAAATACATATTCAGGCTTAAAATTTTATATTTTCCCAGATTTATATTTCAACAAAATAAGCACTTACACAACAGGACCTTTGGTACCCCTGCTCTGTCCAAGTCTCAATTAGCAGCTGAGCTTTGAAAAATAATAAGCAAGGAAGTCCAGCCTTGGTAACAGTTTCATTTGTGCCGAGGACAGAACTGGCTGTAAGGAGCACTGTGTTGCCTATCTCTTGGGTTTCTTTTACTGACACCAATCTGGTCTGTTTTTCCTAAGGTGACTGCTACGTTAATGACTAGCTTACAACTAAGCCTGTTAGTTTCAGTTGCGGCTTCTTCTCTGCTGATTTAGCAAACAACAGCCAAACTTGGGCAAGTAGAACTGAATTCTGTTATTGTCCTAGTCTTGCGCTCCCCTCCAGTTGCAGCTTCTAGGCCAAACAAAGACTAGCCTGGGACTGGCTTTGTGGCATGCCACGAGTCGGATCAAGGGGCTGGAACACCTCCCATATGAAGACAGGCTGAGAAAGTTGAGGCTGTTCAGCCTGGAGAAGAGAAGGCTGCGTGGAGACCTCATAGCAGCCTTCCAGTATCTGAAGGGGGCCTATAAGGATGTTGGAGAGGGATTCTTCAACAGGGACTGTAGTGATAGGACAGGGGATAATGGGTTTAAACTTAAACAGGGGAAGTTCAGGTTAGATATAAGGAGGAAGTTCTTTACTGTGAGGGTGGTGAAGCACTGGAACATGCTGCCCAAAGGAGTGGTAAATGCTCCATCCCTGGCAGTGTTCAAGGCCATGTCAGAAAGAGCCTTGTGCAACAGGGTCTATTGTGAAGCATCCCTGCCCATGGTACTAGATGATCTTACAGTCCTTTCCAACCCTAACTTTCTGTGATTTTATGATAAGGTGCTTTCTGCTGTACTAATGCACAGTTGCATGGTATAGTAGCATTTTGGTGGTTTTGCTTTATTTTTTTCTAAATCTTTTTAACGTCTCTAGTGGTATTTAAATCTCTCCCTATAATACAAATCCATTTGTTTGGGATGAGCACAAGATTTCAATCTTTCACTTTGATTTGTTGCAGCATTTGCTCTTTCTAAATATAGCTATTACATGTACTCTCTTCACACCACAGGTACTTTTATCTTCTCACATGAACTAGTAGCAGCTATGGATAAAAAGGGAAGTGTCAGTCTCAACATAAATGACTGGTATGACTTGTACAGGTTGTTGCTGCATGGCATCCTTTTTATCACAAGCCTAAAGACATTACTACAGGTAAAGAACAATTTGGGTATCCCATGCACAAAACTGATCTGCATATAGGGAGGAACTTGGGTGTTTGAGGTGGTGAACTTAGCACAAATCAACAGAGAAAATAAAATGGAAATCTATAGCATGCTCCCAAATTCACTACAAAAACCTGGTCTCCTGAAGGCAGACAGTACCATTTGTTGTGAGTAAACCACTATGCTAGCTAGATGTGTAAATGCCATTAAACCTGCCATGCAATGTTTAACATCACTACAATTTCAGAATATAGATGCAGTACTTTTCCTCCTCTACTTTTGCTCTTTCTCTTAGGCATTAATTAAATACAGCATCCACAAGCATGGCCCCTTTATGAATGATGGTTCCTTACATATTACAAATCTCAAGCTGTGAATGCATAGGACCATTATATTAATTTCTAATCACCATTTTAACAGGAAGCATCTAAGCAGTGTCTAGCCAGCAATAGATTCCTTTAAGAATTTACATACTTCTGTCCATTAGCATGCAAATGCAGAACCAAATAGAATCTTATTGCTAGAATAGAGGATTTTTTTTTTTTTTTGGAAAATATATGATTCATCATAAAAAAACTCAAAAATTAGGCTATGCTTCTCTTGGAGACAATAATTTATACTTAAAAACAAATGCCTCATATTTGTGCAAATGCAAGTAGAAGTTCAAATGGAATAAAAAGATACACCTAAATGTGCCTGAAAAACACATAAACAGTGGAAAACCAATCAGAAATACATAACATCACCATCAGAATGTGACTGGATTACAAATGCTAAGGAAAGAAAACATATTTCTGTAAAAAGAAACTATATATGCAGTATTGTTAACATTTTATATCGTATATATTTACTCTTAAACAGAATTGCCGTGCTTTTGCTTTCTTTATTATTTTGCCTTCACTGGTGCCTGAAAGCACATAGTTTATTTAGGAAAAAATCACATTCTTTTATGTCAGTAAATTCTGCTACAATCAGTCTGTGACCTAGATTCCCCCAGTTCTCAGAAATTGTGTTTCTGAAGTTGTTCAGACTCCATTTTGTAAGAGAGTGAACTCTTAGAATGTGGTATTTAGTCAAAACTCAGTATGTGAATCAAACCTGGACAAAATTCACATTGTTCTACCCTCAAAAGCCATTTTTAAGCTGTTCAATAATTACTTCACAGATGGCTTTAGTAAAATGTGTGCTGGAAGGGAGACAGGTTCATGCAATATTTAAATGTATGTTTAGCTAGAAAATAAAAAACATTATTTCAAACTAATGTTCAAACTGGTAGTCAAGAGGCAGGCAGACCATGATTGTTAGTGCAGCAGTACAGAGCTTGAAGAAACACGCATCTCTTATTGCGAGCATCGATATAACATAATGAAGTGCAAATATTAAGAAAACTCCAATCAATGGAACTGAAAATCTCAGAGCTAATTTGCAGCTGTACTTCTCTTTCAGAACCTCAGAAAAGAATATGTGATATTAAAGATACTTAAGGTAAAGAGGAAAATAAGAGTATTGTTTACCAACATCTAGTCTCAATAGTTATGGGGCAAATTACTTAGAGTAATAGTCTAGTGCAAGGTAATAATTTCTGTTCTTTTCCCAGTTTTATCACCAAATCAGGAATTAGAGAGGTGCATAATCAAGCACAAAGATTAGGTGTGCATGAGGTTCCAGGTCAGGACAGAATCTGTTTTGGCAGTATACATGAGCTAAGATCAAAAACTAGGGTGAGTAGAAAATATTACAGACTAAGGGAAGGCCAGATGACATAAAAAATTGGATACATTCCAGTGCATCTGTACCTACCACATCTAGAGGTACTATTTTAGGCTAGAGACAGAAAGATGGGTAAGAGTAGGAGCATCTGGAGCAGGGAACAAATTCAGGCCTGCATATTGGGAGCTACTCTCTTTATGGAAATGGCAAAAGAAAAGCTGTGGATTCAGAGAAAGGAGAAATAAGAAAGCAGAAATCTTATTCTCAAAGTGTTAAGAGGCTGACATGAGTTGAATTAGTTCTTTGAGTCCTATTCTTTTTTCCTCAGCACCATGCCTAACAGGAGCAAGTGAGAGTAAAGCACTCATATGTACTCACGTCATGGTTCAAGGGAACATGCAAATTCTATCATGTTTTTAGTTAATGTAAAAATCTGAATACAGGGTCTTCATTTTGTGGATAAGACTTAAGAAGCTGCATTGGCTCAGGGAAAAATGTATGAATATCTTTGTGATATTAGGATTTCTTAATTGAAAGAACAGCATTACTAACACTTGCTATCTGAAGATCACATTAGATTGTTAGTAGCATTTTGAAAGCTCAGGAAGCAGCTGTAGACAAATATAACTTGATTTTTATTTGCACTTGGTCTGACAGATGCACTGTTCACATAGAGGAAGATCCAATTGCGGAGAGTTTACTACCATGTGCAGCACCTACAGATGTATTTGGAACGTCTGCTGGTGTAAACACAGATGCTATTTTGCAAAAGTTTCTAGTTAGCAGCTGAATAATTAGGCATTTTTTTTTTCATTTAAGAGCTGTCCAAGGTTCTAGCTACAGTATTGGGAAATGCATTAGAGCAAACAAGTAATGATGTAGGATTCTTTACTCTGAATTTTTTTGCCCCCCCCCCTTCTAATTTTTGCCACAGAGCTCTCTGCAGTAAACAGCTCTCTGCATAGCAACAAAAAGGGATAACTGGTTTTCTTTTATTCAAATGAAATTTCCTTGAATCATATTTTTTTTTTGCATGTGATAAGTCACAGACACAGTAGCTTCAGCAAACTTTTCACAGAGAATAACTTTTTTTCATCCTGAGCCTTCTGTTATATTTCAGTGTCCGAGAAAATGGGAAAAAAGTGTGAGAGCAAATCTAGTAACAGTTCTTCATAGATATTTTAGCACACCTTTGATACTATATTAAAAAGTATTGCCTTGCACTTTAATACAGCTCAAAAGCAAAAAAAAAAAAACCAAAACTTGCCATGAAACTGACAAAGCTTTATTGTTAAGTATACTTAAATAGCTCTGGATTATTCATCTTTCTGTGGAAAGTTAGAGGAACAGATTGTTAACAGGGAATTTAAAGAAATTATAATATTTGGAACCAAATTATAAGTATAGCTACAAAGGAAATAACAGAATATCTTCTCTGAAATCAGAATCAGTTTCTGAACTTGGACAGGAGACTTGAGCATGAATTTTGTTCACAAGCATGTACTTTGTTGTTAGATATTGACAGTGATATTTTCAAGATTAAGGATGAAATGGCTATTAAAAAGTTCAACGTTGTTGATAGTCATTGTGAAAACAGTATTACAGGCAAGAATGGTTTCAAAGGAAAATCTGGTAGTGGAAACACAGTAATTAAAAATCTACACAAAATGATTCTATGAACTATGGTTGAACATTCAAGGCTTCAAAATCTGAAAAAGCTATCAAATGTTTTATTTTATCTAGAAATTTGTTAGCAGCATTTAGTTTATAGCAACTTAGATCCTAATTCTGCCAACAAGAAAGGGCAAATGAGATCTTTCCTGATCTGTGGTAGGAGCTGTATAATCTTGGTGACACTATAGATGTACTGAATCCAGAAGAGTTAGGCCATGCCAGAGAGATATTCTTATTGTAGTGGTAAGGAAGGGAATGTAAAAGCACAGTAACCTGATCTGGAAACATGCAGGTAAAGATTATAGCAGCTTGAAATTCTTGATTGATACTCTTTTGGAATTTTAAATAATTGTTTAATTATTATCACATGCATTGTATTTCTAGCACAGGATATACATTCATTAGCTTTGAGAAAATTAATATACATCTTCCAGAGAGATTACAGGATATATTTGTCTCATGTACATGTATTTCCTTACTTACACAACTGATTAAATTTCAGTAGATAAGCATCTCAGGAGCAACCGAACACTTATTTAGTTACAAGTTTATTTTTTTTGTTCTAAAAGAATACTCATTAACATAAGTGAGATCTTAGTGTGGTTGTCTAGAATTTTCAGCCCATTTCAAATCACTGGCTTTACTAACAGTATTTACCTTTTACTATTATTTCTATGTCCAAGCTTCTTAATTATGTTGATAATTTTATATAGTAGTTTTCTTGAACATTCACCATTTTTCCTGTAATTTTTCAGGTGGTTGACACAGACAAACAAAACCTAACTAAAATTACATAACTTGATGTAATTTTTGTGAAGTCAATTGAGTCAAGGTACAAAAGAATTCTTACTAACATTTCAGCACTCTGAGTCAGGGTATGTTAAATAGCACTTCATAGTCTTTCTGTTTCAGTTGGACAGGGCAAGATAATTTCTCCTTTCATGCTCAGAAAATAAAATACTGCTCTATGTGTAATTACATCTGTCTCACATTCATCCATATCAGCTCTGCATATAGAGATACCAACTGTACTGCCTTAGAAGGGGTAAGTAGAAGCAGATCTGGGACTTAAAAAAGCTTATTGTAATTGTTTTAGAAAAGGACACATTAACTGAGTAATGATTAGTCTCCTTGACAATGTAATTAATCCTAGTATTGCTATTCAGACTTTCAAAGTAACTAGTTTACTATGAATTCGAATTTATCCAGTGTATGCTCTTGCAGGTGACTTTAAACTGTAACTGAATGAAGTCCTGAATTCAGAAGCTGATAGAAAGTCATTCTAATGAGACTCCATTTTGTCATAGAACATGGCTATAAATGGAAAAAGAAAGTTACCCCACATTTATATTCTGTTAAGTAGATGTTGGGTTTTTAAGTGTTCATCTGACATCATAGGGATGATTTACATGTACAAGGGTTAGGTGCTTTGCTCCTAGTTTTTATCTGCCTCTCTGTCATTCCTTCAAATGTCACACATCATGGGAAAATTAAAAAGCTTTTCAGTGTTCAGATGCACCACTATGTTTTGCAAATAATCCAGTTAGGGCACTTGAGGTTCTTGTACACTAATGCCAGCAAGCAACTAAAACTTCTGTGACCACTTTCACCTTGTAGATACATTGTCTAGCTATATTTTAGTAAATTATCATGGTCCTGCGTGGTTATATCATTAAACAATATATGTGGAAGCTGAAGAGTATAACAAAGAAAATCCTAAGTGAAGATACATAATGATGACACAGTTACTTGGCTCATAATCACGTGAAAAACTTAGTCATTAGTGTAAGTTCTGAGACTGTAATTGTCAGAACTTTATCCCAAGGTAGTCCATGCCTCTTTCTAAATTTCACAAATGCTATCAAGTGACTAGAGTACCTGTGCAAAGAGTACACTCAGAAAGTAAAGTAACAACCATGTTTCTGTTCAGAAATGAGAGAATTAAGAACACACCAAATAAACAATCAAATTTTCTAATGACCTCATAAATGGCCAAGCAAAATTTTCATATGCCAATAGGGACATCTAAGCAAATGCATGTTATGAAAAGCTAAACCTGCATGTTATTTATGTGGTAGATTAAAATGATCACTTGAGAGCCATTATGGTCTATTATGTAAATAAACATTCAGGGACTTTCAAAAAATTTTAATTATGATAGAGCAGGAGCTCTAAATTGATTTTCCATGAGTGTTTTAAGAGGCATTTGTTAATAGCACCATTAAGGTAAATCTC
Organism: Melopsittacus undulatus; assembly: GCF_012275295.1. Lineage (NCBI taxonomy): Eukaryota > Metazoa > Chordata > Aves > Psittaciformes > Psittaculidae > Melopsittacus > Melopsittacus undulatus. The sequence continues at coordinate 43,595,070 of NC_047533.1, forward strand.
TTAGTGTCACTAACTAATGTCTTTACATCACTAACAGATTTTAAACACACCAGAAAGATCATCTGTTCTGAAGTATTTCTCAATTTAGTTTTGGATTCTGTCACAGCAATTTAACTGGTTATTCAGTGGAAAAAAGGTGTCAGAATATCATTCTAATATCAAGATTGAAAGGCTGTTACAACATGAGCTATAGAGTTCCATTAGTTGTCTTGTTTCCCTGTTTCTGTAGAGGAATATGGAAACATCTTTAATTTGTTTTGTATTGAAATCTCAGGTGGTTTACCTAGGGGGGGTATTTCTCATTGAGTTAAAGTGAGGTTCGAGGGCATGAGATGTGGCATTCTGCAATATGGGGTAAAGCATTCCTCACCACAGTTACAGAAGTGCCTGTGCTGTTTGAGTTCAGTCTGATCTTCTATCTCATTCCATCAGACTAAATTAAAACTAAAATATTGACCAACTTATTGAAATATATTGTTTGCTTACTTTTCTTCTCTTATCCCTGATCTAATTTTGAGATGATAACACTTCTACCTCAGCTGATCACTTATGCATTATGTGAGAGCCATGATACCAGTTTCAATGCAGCCAGGAGATTTTTCTAGTTCTCCAGTATACAGAAGTGTTTAAGTAGGGAGGAAATACTATTTTATTGAGAGGATATACCATTTATTTATTATAGAGCTTATAAATCTAGGGTGGATCTGATATGAAGCAATCATAACATCATAAGTTAGCTAGAATTCACCTCTTCAGAAATGGGTAAGAGAGTTCTAGAAGCAGAGAAAGGATAAATACAGACATCCCAAGAAACCATTACATGGAACAACATATAAGAGTTCACACAAATTCAATCTGATCACATCAGAGAGATACTATGTAAAAACCTTTCTGTAGTGGAAGTTTATATTTTGTCCAAAGCTAGTAGACCATTATTATCATGTTTTTTGTTCTTTACCCGTCTTTAACCTTAACCTTTAGATTTGAATATTTTCTGAACAAGGTGTCTCTTTCTGCCTGCCCTTCTCTTAAAGTACTAGAAAATCATTCTCCCCCTTGACCCCTAAGGGCTTATCTGCAGCATAAACAGTAAATAACTTATCTGTCCATGTTTTCATGCTTTCATGTGAGAGACAGTAAGAAGATAGAAAACATAAAAGAGCCAGCAGCTGACAGTCAGACCTTAGAAATAAGCACAATAGTCTGAGTTTTATATTTAGAGAAGAATTGGAAAAAGAAAGGCAAGAGGAAGGGAGTAAAGGACACACACAAGTATACAGTATACAGGAAGAAGGCTGAATCACCTGTCTATTAATGGATGCTGTAGAACACTGAAACAAGCTTTAATCTGTAAAATTTATGTTAACTTCTATGGCTATAATTTTTGCCTCATCAGATTTGGATAAAGGCTTGTATTCACTGAATTTCTTTCTGAAAGAATAGCAGCAATGGCAGAGTTCTCCCATTAGTTATACTTTTTTGAAAATAAGCTGTGGCTCCACATCAGTGTTTCTCCCCTGCCTTTTTTAAAGCTCATTGACTGAAACAAAGCTGCAGCAATGGTTCTGCCACATCTTCCTTAGAAAATTCTTTTCCTTTTGTCACCTTCACTCAAAGTCACTGACAACTTTAAGTAGATGCTTCAAAGTAATTAGATTCCTATAAACTTTGAGAAAGCAGACAGCAAAGCTGAGGAAGAAGGTCTGTATCATAGTAATGGGAAGCAGTAGTGCAAGGTCAGCTGTGGTTTCAGACAGTAGAGAATCCTCACTGGAAAGACCCACTGTCCATGGAACCACCTTTAAAATTTTGCATATGTTTTTGTCATCATTTTCATGCTCTTAGAAGCCATATCCTTCTAAAAAACAAACCCTCCAAGTCTTACATCAATGTAAAAGGCAATCGATAATTTCACAGAGAAGATGTTGAAAAAAATACATGAAATAGGTAATACTACATACTGTGTTCTCCAACAGGAATCATACTTTTTTGGATAAGGGACACAGACACTTTACAGCACTGTATAGTAATGAAGAGAGGATTTTATTTTCTTTAGTAAATACCATGCCAAAATGGTAACACTTCATGTGTTTTATCTTAAATTGCTGTAATTTAATCACACATTGCCTAAAATGCATAGCTTATCTGTCATTCATCTTTACAGCTTACATACTTTCTGAAAATAAGCAAAAACATTGCTAGAATTCTAATGACTGCTTTGCTACCATGTGTCATGAGAACTGTAAATTGTGCTACATATTGAATCTGCTCTTTGACATTGCTTAACTAGCACACTGGAGATTCTGTAAGGTGCTGTAATATCTTGAATTAATATATAAGGCTATCATTCACACCCAGGTTTCTCAGAACAAACAGCTACCAGGAAATGCAACAGAAACTAGTCAACAAAAGCAGATGGGTAATCTGAGAATTTGAAGGGATGATAATAATAATATAACAGAACACATTACCAGTGCATATAGATGGTTTATGCAGCTCTGTGATCTTATTACTGTTACTTTCATCTCCTCTTCTCTTTAAAATCACGTTTGGTATGAAATTGGTATATTACACTACACCCCTCCCCACAGGACATGGAAAATAAAGAAACCTCAGGTTCATAAGGAGCAAAGGTAGTTTAAAACACTGGACCTAAATCTAAGCAGAAAGTCAGTAGCTGCAAAACCCAGCAAGCACATCCCTTCTAGCATCTGAAGAGCAGAACATAATATGCAAGATTTCTACGAGGCAAAATTTAGACATTTGAGAATATAAGTAATTCAATCACATCTGTGCTTGTGATAGAACCTTGACTGCTTGCATCACTTGTATTCTGAGATTATGACTATCACTGATTTGAGAATACAAGTGATACAATCGCACCCTGTGATCTGTGAACACACAAATCACAGGGTGCAGCAAACAGCAGATTCCAACCATGTTTGGCACAGGGCTCTCTCTTCCTCCTGCTCAGCTTTGAACAGAATAATTGAATTCATTAGACCAGAGAGAATCCACAGTTTAGTGGTTAGGGCACTCATCTGAGATCAGACTTCATTTCTAGTATGTGCTTCAGTCAAAACTGAAGTAATAACTCCATCTAGTTGGCTGTTGTCAACCAGAGCCTGCACTTCTGACAAGCATCCCAAATGACAGTGCTAATCATAAAGTGAAGGGAGACTTCTCTTCAGAATATATCAAAACACCTGGTCAAGTAGGTTTGCTGCGGATACACTTAGTGAATCGGATCTTGGAAGCCAAAGAAAGATACAGAACTGACTTACTCAATCTAGTTAAAGGAATCCAAAAAGCCTATCTATTTAAACTTGAGCAATACTAGGCATGCCCTGAAACACAATTTTAGGTATAAAACAAGAATTTCTGGTGAAAATATATATTCCTAAAGTTCTAAAAACTATAAACAAAGATAAATGAATGAATTTCTGGTTTTGTGATTTCAATTTAAATACCTACTTTCCATTTTACTTTCTTAGAACCCAAAACAATGAAAAAAGAAAAAATTAAATATTTGCCTTGGAAAAAAAAATACACACAAGTTTCTGCATACTTAAAGTTAATCAGCAAATAAAATAAATATATTAGGCAAAATTAAATATTTAATATTTATAATTTTTTAATTGCATGAATGATTTAGCATAGCATATGGTAAACACTAATTTTAATAAAACATTATTTTAAATATATTCTATTATTTTGGAAGCAATAATTGTGTAAGTCTTTTGGATGAAAAAGTTTTTGAGCAATTTGAAGTCATTATTAATTTTTCCTACAATAGGTTAGCACAATATTTCATATTTATCTATAATATATAATCTCTCTACATATAATACATAGCAATCTTACAATAATGAGGAATCTGTAATTTTATTAAAAACAAGGTAAACATGGTAAAATTTATCTTCCTTTATATCAACAAAGGATAATTAAGAAAGCTGAAAGAAAGCAATTCTGCATTATGCTATGAAATTATTGTAGTACATGTAGTCTCTCATCTGCTCTTTATCAAAAGAGATGAGCTTTTGTTCATTTTTATCATAACAAAACAAAAAATATGTTTCAATTAGTATTGGTACTTAAGCATTTGTTTTAGCAGTCAATTACTGTGCAATGGGAGATAGAAAATACTTCAAAACCAAAGGGCTACATAATGATATCTGTGACAAAAAATGAGAAGTACACTCAAAAGTGGTTTATTTCTATATTTATATTAAATTTGAACACGGAATTTGTAGTATTAATGTCCCTTCAATTTTTATTCCTATGTCTGTGTGCATATATTTTGATATCTTGAAAAATTGCTAAAGGAAATTAAATTTTCTTAGGAAACTGTAGTAGGAATTGACTTCAAGGCAAATTTTGATACAAGGTACTGCCTAGATAATTACCAATCTGATTTTTGTGTTGACTATCCCGCAGTACAAGTGTAGCTAAAATTCCACTTCAGATCGCTACACAGTCTAAATGCACAACAGCAAGAGCACACAGACTAAAATTGGATACCAATGCTAGTCTTAATTTGACTTACTAAAATAGTTTAGTGGATTTCCTTTTGTAGTTCATTATAACAGGTTTATGACTATATCAGAAGTGCTCAGAGAAAAACAGGGATGAGAAATGAATTGGTATGGTTAAAAAAGCATATATGTATTAATGTTTGTCTTCCTATTTCTTTGGGGTCTCTTTTCTGCTTAAGGTTGAAATAAAAATGAAACACAAGGAAGAAAGGGAGTTGTACACCATATTGCTCTTTTTATCATAGTCAGTAATCCATTGATTCTTTCTTCTCTTATTTGCTCTTTATCCTACTGTTGAATCTCTGGCAGTGAATTCCTCTTGCAAATACCATTATCTTTCAACTTTGAAGTGATTATATTGATTGATTAATTATCTGCATATTTACACAAACGACAACGGTTACCACTTCACCATTCTATATTTATCCCCAGTACAATTCCTGAACAGTGTTCATACAGCTAGCAATTTAGTATTGAGCACTCTTCACCATTAAAAAGTAGCCACAGTTTCATTCCATCACTGCAGCCGCATCTACTTTTCACTTGAATGTTTAAGTTCAGATAAATACAAGAATGCAGGAGACAAAAGATAAGGATCAGGGAATTTCTACTCTCATGTCAGTCACTTTTGTGTTGAGCATAAGCCACTGAATAGAATAGGATTCAAGACAGTGCCAGCCAGGTGGAGCAATTGGAGTCTCCATGACCTGACTAACACCATCAGTCTGACAAAGAAATTCTGCCTTCCAGGCCTGTTCCGAGAACTGTTCCTATGTATTTTCCGGTATCTTCCACAACAAAAATTATCACTTGCCCTCATAATAGAGGTTAGAACTGATGAAAGCAGCAGAGAAACCCGATTTTAGGATTCTGATTAAATTTAGACATAAGGCAGATGTTAATTTAGTCAGTCTGGTCAATACTAAGATGCTGTAGTATATACTGAAAAGCAAAACCATAGATTTGAGGTGCTTGAATGAAGAAATAAAGAATTTAGGAATTGAACTTATATTTTCCTTTTATGTGGAAGAGCAGCATGTGATTTTTTTTTTAATGAGGATAGAAATAAGATTGTTATTGTTTTGACTGTTAATTCTTTATGCCTTTGTGTGTTGCTCTCCATGTTGAACAGAGAAATAGTGGAGATAAAAATAGGGGTTGGATGTTTTAGTCACTGAAGTCCATGTTATAGTTCTTTGATCTGAAGAGTTGAAACTGAAATCCTACAAGCCTCTGGGGTATCAACAATAAAAGTATAATTTCCCATTGATCTAAGAGGATCAGGATGCCTGACCAAAAAAAAAAAAAATATATATATATATCACACAAATTTTTGTCAGTCATGGATGCTCAGATAAAACCTTATGGAGAGAATTTTAGAAACTTGTAAAGGGGAGGGGAAGCCTGTTGCTCAACAAAGCATGAAAGAGATGCTGTATTCTCCTAGAATATGGTGTTACTTGAGAAGACTCCATGAAAGCTTCCTTTAGAAAGTGTTAGACATATCAAATACTACCCTGAAGGTGTGAAGTGGGATTTTGAATTTGCAGAGGAATAAGTCACAGAAGAGATACCTGCAAAATTAAAATCATAGAATATCAGGTTGGAAGGGACCTCAAGGATCATCTGGTCCAACCTTTCTTGGCAAAAAGCATGGTCTAGACAAGATGTTCCAACACCCTACCCTTAAAAGTGCCTAGTGTGGGTAATTATCTGTGTCCAGTCATAATCTTCCCATGAGTAACTTATGCCCATTACACCACTTTTTATCCATGTGACTCCTTGTAAAAAGGAAGTCTGTCTTTTTTTGTAGCTGTCCTTTAAACACTGGAAGATGGTGATGAGGTCTCCCCTGAGCCCTCGTTTCTCAAGGCTGAACAATCCAAGCTCTCTCAGCCTTTTCTCATTCATCAGGCTTCCCAGTCCTTTGATCATTTTGGTGGCTCTTTGGAAACCTCTCCAGCCTGTCCACACCTTTTTCGAATGAAAACTGTGAGAGAACAGTATTCCATCTGTGGCCTGACAAACATCAAGCAGAGTGGGATAGAACTTTTTTTACCTCTGCTGGTGACACCCTTGTTGGTGTAACCCAGCATCCTATTGGCTTTCTTTGACACAGCTACACACTGTTCATTCATATTGAGCTTCTTGCCCACCAGAACCTCTACCTCCCTTTCCACAGAGCTGCTCCTGAGATGGGTAGGTCCCAGCCCTTGCTGCGCTTTTGGATTATATTTTCCCAGGTGAAAGACTTTACACTTGTTCTTGTTGAACTTCTTTGGGTTCTTGTTGTACTTCTTTGGGTTCTTGTTAGCCCACTCTTCCAGCTTATACAGGTCTTCCTACACCGTGGCTCTCCCTTCTAAAGTGTCCACTTCCTCACTCAGTTTGTTATTGCCAACAAACTTGGTCAGGGTATGCTTGATCTCACCTTTCAGATCACTTTTAAAGACAATGAACAGTGTTGAGCCCAATATCAAAATCCCTGAGGGGACCCCACTAGTGACAGGTTACCAGTTTGAAAAGGAGCTATTTACTATTTGCCTGACAAATGGTCTGTTAAGCACAATTTGCCCTTAGGAAAGGACAGTATGGATTGTGTTTCATTTGACTTGTGACCCTCTCTAGGAGGACTGGTTTCATAGCTTTCCTGGGGACTGAAGTAAGACTGATGGGTCTATAATTTCTTGCATTTTTCTTTGAGCTTTTCTTTGAGATGTGGGTGACATTAGCCTTCTTGCAGTCTCGTGGGATGACCCCCCAATCCCTATGACTTCTCAAAGATTATGGAGAGTGGTCTTGCAACATCACCAGCCATCTCTCTTAACACTCTTGGACAGATGTTGTCAAGACCCATTAATTTGTAGGGGTCAAGCTCCTCAGCTCTTCCTTCACTGGATAGTGGGTCTGTGTTAATATCAACCTGCATTTTTGTTCCTAAGTCCTGGGAGCCAACAGTACTGGTAAAGACAGGTGAAGAAGGTGTTGAGAACCCCTACTTTTTCAGTGGGTTTTGGTGACTAATTCTCCTCCCCTGCTTAACAGTAAGCCAGTATTTTCTTTCTGTTTCTGCTTGTTGTTTACATACCAGAAGAATTCTTTCTGTTAGTTTTTGACATGTCTGGCCAATTTCAGTTCAAATTGAGCTTTTGCATTTCTAACTGCGTCATGTACACCCTGGCAATGCCCTTGTAGTTCTCAAAGGGTATTTGCTTTTTCATCTCAGAGATACTTCTCTTCTGCTTTTTCTACCAGACTAAGAAGTCTGCAATTAAACCAAGAGCGAGTCCTACCCCTACCTTTAAAGAAGATGAACTGATTTTGTGTTTTCAGGAGAGTATTCTTGAAAATTTCCCAGCACTCAATAGCTCTTTCATCCTCAATGGAAGCTTCCCACAGAATCCGTCCCAACCAAGCTTTGAGTGAGCTGAAGTTTACTGCTCTAAATTCTGAAACCTTTGTCTTAGTACTAAACTTCAGCATGTTCAGCCAGGTATTGGGATCACTAACTGAGACAAATCAGGCTTTCCTGGTTTGTGTATAGCAAGTTCTCCCAACAGATGTCTGGGTAGCTGAAGTCAGCCATAAGAAGCAGGTTCCGTTGATCTGAAACTTGTTTAGCTGACACAAATATAGTTTCATTGGCCTCATCTTGGTTTGGAAAAATAAAAAAATGCCTCTATAACTGAAATGTAATTAGTGAATATAAGAAGCTTGGTTTTTATTAGAAACAGCTTTATCCTAGAGGAGATAAGCAAAGTTATGTATGCAAGTATCAATATTAATAAATTGGACATAATTTTGAAGTGGGATGGAGTGGTTGTTACAAGTCCCTGTGTGAACTTGGCTTTTGCAAGAAGAGTGTACAATATTTGCTAAGCAGACTTCTTCATTCTAGTTAATATGTGGCATAGGAAAGAATGCTAGAAACAAAACTGATGTTCTGTAATAGTATTTCCTACTTCCTTAATTTTTTTTTAATTTCCCATTTTTCCCTATCTGCGTCTTACTGCTAAGCCCATTTCTCTCAGCTATATTTCTCAGTTTAAATCTATTTTTATCTTATTGATGAGTCACTTGTCAGTCTGTAGTTTAACACATCCTGGATGGTCTCACATGCTTTTTATATAAAAGGAGAGGAAGACTGTGTAATTGCATCGTGACTATTCTGTTTCACTCTAAAAGGAAATTAAGGTGGTATTTATTTATAGCCTGAAATATTCTTGATTATTTTCTCCTATCAAAATTTCCATCAGGTTCTTCTGAGTGTATTTACCCAAGTCTGCTACTATGTTTTGCCTCACTCATAGCCTCTATAAATGCTGATGTTTATTTGGTTATGCTGTTTGTCAGTTCAGCTGCAGCTGAAATCATTAAATTCTCATATAATTAAAGTGGTGCCATTCAAACAGCTAGAGTTAAGGCTGTGTCAGCAATTCCATTAAAAATCCTTAATTTAAATGGCCTGCAAATAACTCAGCCATAAAACATGTTTTGAACTGAACCGTGGCTTGTAAGGTTTCAGGCCAGGAACAACTTCCTGAAAACAACAAATCAATTTCCAGAAACAACAAACCAAAGGAAAAAAAAAAAAACAAGAAAAAAACCACATGAGAATAGCTCTCTAATAATTTCAAGAATTAATTTAGTATTTATGAAAGGCAAAGTTTACTGCCCTAAGAAAAGAACTATGGTAAAAATCTGCTGTGACACAAGATGTGCATTACAAGTTTTCTCTTGTGCATAAGTTTGATTTACAAGACTCTGATCCTGTAAGTTAAGAGAATTGTTTGGTCCCTGTGTAAACTCACCTCTGCTTTAAGTTAAGAGAATTGTTTGGTCCCTGTGTAAACTCACCTCTGCTTTAAGGCTGGTAACAAGAGAGTAATTTGATGACAGTTTTGGTAGCATATTAAGGGACCAATTAAAGGCACCCATGACTGCCACCACAGGCAACTGGTTCCACCAAATGGACTTTATATGCCCTCAGACTCCAAGGACCATTCAGGATTATGTGGGCTGAATCCATACCATAATCAAGAGGTGAAAGGCCCTTGCTCTTTAATTAATAAATAACCTGGCTCCCCAGTTGCTTGAAGCCTAATAGGGAGACAATGAAAAGGGACATGAACTAGGCAGAGGCAACACAACCATGCAAGTGTGTTAGTTCAGATGCTTTTCACATTCCTGTTCCTGCCATTTTTAAATGGTGTAATTTTTTTGTCCTGATTTTCTCAGCTGTACCAAAGCCCACAACTAAAGCAGAGCTTCTGTCACTGTATTCTGAGATAATTAGTTGAAAATATCTTCCTAAAAATATAGCCAGCATTCTTGAGCACAGGAGCACAGGCTGACTCCAAAAAAATCCCACCCCAAAACCAAACTCAAACAAACCCCCTCCAACAAAGAACCAACCCTCCCCGCTCTACCAACTCACAGCATAACCTTTGCAGGCAATATCTCACAAAGTCCCACTTAACATTGATAAGTAAATACCTTGTAAAACTCTGTTGATATTTAGAGAGTATAGTCTAACTTTAGTTTGACATGAACTACAGCTAGCACAGTTCAAAATCCATCTAGAAAACAGATTTATGACAAGTTTTAAAATGGGTTGAGGATTTTCCTGGTGAAGTGCTCTTGCCTATACATTTCAGCAAGTGTCAGCTAATTGTCTTGGAATTTTGAACAGAAACTTACTTTGAACAGAAAATTTTGACCTTGGAACTACTGTCCCTATTATAGTCACTAACAAGACTTTTGTCATCAGTGGGTCAGGATCTTAGTGTCTGCATCTAAGGATGAAATGAAAGCTATTTAGTCTTTATTATTTATGGCAATATTGCCTAGAGAGACAGTGTGAAGGTAAAAACTGTACTATACTTACTCCTAATTATCAGATCGTATCTAGTTGTACAAATCTGTTCTCATAGCAAATCTCACAAATATGTGTTTTTTTTTTCTGCTCCCTTTCCCCTCAATTGAGCAAGCCTTCAAAACTAGTCTTATCTCATTTAAGTTTATTGCACTGTATTTTTTTTTCTTCATTTTGGCTTTACTTAGCATGCCTGGATATTGGCAGTATAAGAAGATACGTAAGTGTCAAATAGAAATATTTTTAAAGTCCCTTAAAAAAGATATTCCATAAAATATCTGCCTTCTGAAACATAGCTGATTAAGCTCCAGTTCTTCCTGGAAAAATGCTATGCCATAAAGGAGTCCTTGAAGCAGTAACCATAGTAAAATAGAGAACAAGATCTCATTAAAATCTAAAACTCATGATATTCCCTTAGTGTATGTATACTATGCTACCTGAAAAAAAAACATCCAAAGTTTTTATATTTCATGAACTGCTTTTGATCAGTAATCTTACACATACTTTCACATTGGTTAGCCTGTGTTTTCAGCAAGTGTTTTATCTCCATCTATATTATCTAGAAAGCAATACAATCATATTTGGGATGCCATAGAAAGTGAGGAATGTCACAATGATACCATCTACCAAATGTACAAGACAGATAAAGAAGCAGTTCACTGGTTATAGATTTCCTCCTTACAGTGATCTGGTACTATAACATAAAAAGGTTTTGACATCCTTACCTAGGGTGGACAAACCAGCACAGGGACACCACAGTCACACAGATGACAAGTAGTTTCACTCTAGGACCAAAGCCAGCTTAGTTGTACCTGTGGAGTGCATTGCTTGTGCACAGCACTTCTGTAGTGAGGCTTTCATTTTTAGGCTCAGTACGGCATTTCATCTTAGCATGAAGTTGCGCTGTGCCTTCTGAAGAAAGTTTACAAGTCTCTAAAATTCAAGTGCCTTACACACAGACATGTCCGAAGAAAACCATAGGTGGCTGCAGTATAGGAAAAACATCCAAGCCTCCTAGCTTTAAAATTGTGCTACCATTTTACAGTAAGTTGGCCAAGCAGATTACAAGATCTAAATAAAAAAAAACTGCTGAAGTTTTAATTCGTATTTTCCCAGTTTCAAAATTGGTCTTTTGAATGGTTTCCTATGTCAGCAACTATGACAGTAAAAGATGTGCAACACTGAAATCACTCATAAGATTCTTCTGTCTTGCAACAGCCCTTCCATTCTTAACAGCTTTTTGCAGTGATGTAGTTACTGACAATTGGCTGATTGTACTGGCTGCGTAGTTTTGGTGCTCACCCTAATGATATAAAGATAATGAATGGCAGTTTATTGATGTGGACCATGCCATTTGTATTTGTTCTGCAAACCTTGGAATCGTTTTTGATGAGGGATTCTAAAACCATAAGAGAGTCACTCCTTACTTGCATAAGTGGTGAAGTGTACCATTATATTATGACATGGTGCATGAATAAGCAGCAACATGTGCTTTAACATACTAACTATTGTGACTCACTGCTTCAGGGAACTGTTGTCTATAAAATCACAATGAAAAACCAACTATAATCAAGTTCCTATTTTTTACTTCTGGCAAATAAAAGTGAGGGGAAAAGTGACAGCACTTCAAAACAACCCAAATATAATATTCAGCTCAGATGACCTTTGTACTTGGCAATTAATCAGTTGTTTAGCATGGGTGACCTGCATATATGTGCGGTGTTTCCCAACAGGAAGTGTTCCCAAAGACTTTATGATGCCCCATGAGCAAAGGTGTTCTTCAGCTTCTATTACTCTTAAGGATATTTTTGATCTTGTGATAACCTTGATTTCAGTATAAGTGCAAACAAAACTAGTTCTGTTTATAATCATAGGTATCTGGCCACTTGTATAATTTCTTTGGTTCTACTTCCATTCTTCTTCAAAACTCTGTCAGGTTTTGAGACACTGGCATATATAATATGATCTCAGAATGTGGGATTTCTTCCCTACCCATGAATAGCACAAAATTACCCTGGCCAAGGTGACATTAGATCATTTGTATAATTTGTGTGAATGCTGCTTAAGATGCTGATTTAAAACCACAAAAACAAACTTTACAGTCTGATCCAGTCCACATATTCCTCCCCACAACCACCTTACTCTGTGTGAAAGATTTTATTCGAATCTAAAATTGCTTCTCTCCCTGAGATTCTTATTTTCTGCTTTCTGCAAAAGAATCACTAGGGAGCCTCTTTTACTGCTGATTTGATGCAATAAGAGGAAGCTGAAAGTTATTGTGGCCTAGATGTGTGCCTATGTCTTAGAGACAGTCTCTATCATTAGCATCTGAGTCATTGTCAGTAATTACCCATTTAATCAGCACAGGTCTCTTTTGTTACCTTATGGAATTTTTCTAACCTTGTTTATATCAAGAGTTTTATATGTGACTTTTCAGGTGTCCTTCAGTTATTGACAAGATATTACTTAAAACTTCTTACTCTCTGTCAGTTATTCACCTCTCACAGGAACAGTTATTTATTGCATGTTAGTTTTGTGGGGGCTTTTGATCAATAGGAAGGTTGGTATAAACAGTTTCAAGTCTTTTCCTTTACAGTTAATGGAAGCAGGCTTGACTTCATTTGCATAGTGTCATGACTATTGCAAATTTGACTTCAAACCCATTCTTGCAGGCAGAAATGCTTGAATATAGAAATTACGTGCATTCATTTTCCCCTAAATCCTACTATGCTCCACTTGTAAGTTTAGATTATTGATACTTCCTAGAACCCTAGAAATGACCAAGAATTTCAGAGCTACATTTCTCAGGACAACTGGAGATATTTTAGTTGTAGGAAAAATGAAAAATACATAGTCAGTAATGAGGGGATGTTTGTCTTAACACAAGACCAGCAACTTAGCTAGTGAAAATGTGCATGCAGGCAAACCTAGCCATGGGGGCTGCTAGCTGCTGCTTGATTCAGTTCTTTTTTTCGCCAATACAAGAAAGGACAGGATCAGCAATAGAACTTAAGGCATTACTACTCAGGTCCTCAGTGATACCTTGCTGCATAATTTCTGTGCCTCTGATAGTTTTGAAACAATTATCCACCGGAAACCTGTACACATATTTATCCTCACACTTCCCATGCGGTTTTAAAAAAAATTAAACATAGTATCAGACCACAAGTAACAAGCTAACCTGTCCAAACTCATGTACTCAAAATCAGTTATTCCCCTGATTACATGCGTAAATAAAAATAACACTGTGGCTAAACCACTCACCTCAGTACTGGAACACCAGTAACAAAAGTTCCTCTTATGCCATCTGTCCCCAAGGACCAAATCCTGCTAATGGGGAGGTAGATCCTAAGCCCACAGTCTCTCGCAGCCTGAGAGAGCAGGCTCACTGAAACCTTTCTACCTGCATTCACATTGTTTCTCTGTCTACACACTGAAAAATCTCATAAAAACAAAAAAAGGTAGAAGAAAAAGGAGGGGGAGGCCTTTTTATTGACTGCAAGAGGACTGAAGTATGCCAGGTGAGGGCTATTGCCACAGCCAGGGCTGAGGAAAAGCTAAACTCCTGCACCTGAGGGAGTCTCAGTGCTGGAGAAAGCAGCCAGCAAGCTGTTGGGGAAGAAATAGTAGGGAGTTTGGGTTGCATAATGTGCACCGAATCTTCCTTTAGATAAGTGTGAGAGATCTAAATAATGAGTGGCTAGAGATTAAATGGTAATCATTGTTATCAGGAAGTCTGGATCATTACCTAAGGAGCAATTTTGTTCCAAAGATACTGCTTCTGGAAATTAGAGCAGATTGTACACTGAGAAGAGCAGTATTAACATGACCATCCCTCCAGGCACTTTTAAAAAATTAATTCTTCCACTTCTGTAGTATAATTAATATTATTTCATATAGTTTATGGGTTTTATTTGTCTATGTAGTGTAAGCAACACTGTACTGCTTAGTGTTCTTCAGAGAGTTTCACAGGGAATCTCAAAATGGGGAAAAATTAATGCTCTTCTGAAAAATAGTTTTAACCAACTGATATTTATGCTTTTATAGAGCTCTCTTACTTAAGATGAATTGACAAGTTGAAACAGCCCATTAAGTATAAATATTCTTTAAATGATAATAGAGAAATGCTCAAGCAGTAGCAGATTTCAGAGCTTTGATGGTACACAATCTTGTAATGAAGATGGCATAGAACTGAGTTTACAATCTCCTGCAGGAGGCTGTTTTGGTACTTGCTTATATATACTTCAGGTTTATTTCCATGCTGGATTTCTCCTTCTAACCACACCACCACCCCCCCCCCCCCCCCCCCCCCCCCCATAGCCATTGAGCCTTGTTAAGTCTTTCCTACAATGTCTTTTTCCTGAGCAAATAACTACATACTGTGTTTAAGTCGTGTTTCAACCTCTTGAATAAACAGAATAGTTAAGCCCGATCAGCTCAACATCACAAGTTTGGTTTATGTTTGCTTTATAATCACTTAATAATTGCAGGCTTCTATTCTGCATTTTCTCTGTGTTTACTTGTTTTCCTAGGGCCATTCCAGAAATACATTCTAGCACTGATTTTTACTAGTGCTATGTATAGAGGTACAAGTGCTTTCCTAATTTCATTTGACACCACTCCTTTTCTTAGCACTGTAAAGAGTTTACTTGACTGTTTAGCATGACATGCAGGAAGAGTTCACACTGAGATAACGAACATTACAATAACATGGAAGTAATTTGTGAGGGACTGTTTTTTTAAGACATTCATTCTATAGAAATAGTTCTTAATTTTTAGATATATTGTATTTAATTATACTGGCATATAACTGACTGGATCATGGTACTCCAAAACAGCACCAGACCTTTTTGCTTCCTTTCTTATTTTCCAGGATTCACATATAAAATTTACCATAAATTTATTAATATATTTTTTTTAAATCACTGTTAAAAGCAAAGAATACCGCTGACAGAAGAACCAGTAGCCCATGGACTCCGTAGTAATTTTCTGACACCTGCCTGTTAGAAAACATTTATTTTGCAGAAGATTTTAAGTCCAAATATTTATTGAAGGAAACCATGAAATTTAGACTAGGGTTACATAGGGTTACTAATATATTCTGGATGATACTTTTTGTGAAACTGAAAATATCAAGGAGGCAACATCCCTTGAAATTTACTAAAATCCTCATTTTACTGGTATTTCCCATCACATTAAATGTTGTTTCCAACTACATTTTTTTCAGAAAGTGCCTTTTGGAGTACAAATGACATTTATTCTTGCTGGAGGCCAGCTACCTCTCCTGTATTTTATACATGCACAACAAGAAAAGTGAAATACTGCAGCATTGTGTGAAATTGAAGCAGTACCAAGAGATTATCATACATACTACACCGAAAATAGGATCAAAGTTATAAATGCTGATTCAGTTATCAGGGCACCATGGGTTTGTTCTTATTTATAAAATGACAGAGCAAATCACAAAGGCCCATAGCAATTATTAAGGGTGATGTGGTGAATTTATATGTCCTGAAAGTGGGCCATGCACTGCTGTAATACCCAGGGAGTATGTCAGGAAGGGGATTACGACTGAGTTACAACTCTGCCTAGTTCCACTTACTCCAAGCATGGAGCAATCTGTTTTGATCTCTAGCTACAGAAAGGTATCTTTAGCTCTATGGGGACTTGATTGAGCAGAGTTCTGTTTCAGTTATCAGCAGTAATGGAAAAGGACCAGGAACAAAATAGGCATTCTTGGTAACTTTGCTGAAGTTTTTGCTTCAATTTATGCTAAACCAGTGATAAAAATTTTAACTGAGAACACAATCCAAATAAAAAATGGTACTAGAGTAAGTAATGTCACATAGAGTAAGTAATGTGGGGAATAAGGGACCCTGTCCAGGGTTTCTGATTCTCTCAGATCATAGCAATGCACAGTGTAAGCACAGAACTGGAGAAACAGCTGACTTCTCTGGAGCCCAATCAAATCTATTCATAGGTAAGAATATTTGAGTACTGTCTGGAAATGTCTGAGCATTATTGTGCAGATCTAGAGATAAAATAAAACTTCAGAGAATTACAGCTGTGTAGACAATGGTCTTCCAGCCTGCAGAATGAAGAAATTAGTTCCTCTCTGAATTTCATTCCCTAGCCATTCCACTCTACTTACACGACAGTATATATTGTTTATTTTTTAAGGAAAAATACATACAAACTAAACTAAATAACTGTTGAATGTCAAGTCCTTAATTAGCATTTCATCCTTTTTCTGCTGTCGTCTCAATTTTTAAATAACTTGCATTGCTGTGAGCCACTGAGAGACTCTAATGTTCAGTATTTCATTTACCTGAGCTGCCTGTTTGCTTCCATGAAGATTAATGTTGTCGACTTTCACCATCTTTCCTCAAACTGACCTTCCCAACTTCTGTTCTCTGTATTCTACTGCTGCCAGCATCAAATACCCCTTTTCATTGTTCTACCAAGTGCCATTCACTCTGTCCCACTCCACCTGTATTTCCTCCTTTAAAGAAATCCAAAAACCAGCACAAAACACACCCAATTTCAAACATCTTTGTAAGGGTTTGCTATGCAAAGGCCTTCAAAGGCTTTAAAAACCTCAGAAGTCTCTAAGTATTAATTAAATATTATAAATCTTGTTTTTCCTATGCTTTGACTTAGTTGAATGCGTCATGACAGATCACTCCATGTGCTTACATAATTCTATCCAGTAACTCAAGTATGAAAGAACTGTATTTCTGGGGTATTGCCAAAGGTCAAGACACCTTAAGAGACATCCTGTTTTGCAGTTAGAGTGACTCCCAATAAACAAATCTGCTTATTTTTTATAGTTAAACTGGTAATTCTAAGACTTGAATATTTGGCCAACAGCCTGGTATCTATGGCCACATTATTGAAAAGAAAATCAAGATGTTTTTGTTCCTGCCCCCATTTCTCCACCCCCGATATGTCTGATTTTTCTTTTCATTTAGGCTTGGATGCTGTATTTTCCCTGTTTTGTGCTATTACAAGGCAATCACCCTATTTTACTCGAACACAAACAGACTCTCAACAATGCTGTCTTTCAGAGAAGGGTATTTCTAAAGGATTGCTTCAGCTGGAATACAAATAAATAAATAAATGAAACCTAAAAATTTAATTAAAGTCTTAACTAACTTAAGCCCTGGCAAGCAGGCAGAGTGCAGTTAACATTTTCCATTAAATCTGAAGTACTTGACATAATGTGGAGAGTTTGAGAACTACAGGATAGGCACATGTTTTATTCAGAAACCAATGAGAGTTTACTGCCGTGCCAAGTAGCTGTCAGAAAGCTGGCATAAGATGTCCCTTGTGATCCATTTTGGGATACCCAAAAGAATTAAAACACAAGAACAGATATTTTGGGGGGGTTTTTTATGCTAATTTAACAACTACAAGAGAATCCTGAAAAAACAGAGACCTGTTAAGGTTTAGTCCTCCTTCCATGTTATTCTAAGATCAAAGTTTAGTGTTAATTTTTGGATATTAAACTCCACCTTCACTCACAATTTCAGTTCACTTTCTAGAGGCGAGGCCTTGTGCTAGCTTCAGTACAGTAGTAACACAAAGCTTTCTATTGGGAAATCATGCAAAATACAGAAACTTCACTATTCTGCCAATCATTTTGGTTTAGTCATTCCACTTTTTTTTCCTGTTTATGTTCATAATTTCATTTCACAGAAACAAAGTGCTGCCTTCCAGCTCTTCAGCTTATTACCCACTATTTTACAGTTTTCATGGCTCGAGGACCAAAGTAGTGCTCTCAGTGTGTAAGCAGAAGTGTAGTCAGTGTGTATACCAAAGAGATATGGAACAAAATCCACTAGTGTCCAAATGAACTGTGGAGGCCTGGTGAGGCAAACATCTCTTGTCCTAATGTATTCAAGCAAGAAACAGGGGTAATTTAGGTGACTTTGCCTGGGAATCTGACTGTGCTTTGCACTCAATCTTTGTTTTCATTGAAAATAAGGGTAAAAAATAGTGATATTTGTACTTTATACCCAATATAAAGTCAGGGCCTGTCCGGGTTTTGTACCTTCCAGCCTACAAACAATGTTTGATGCATCAGACCTCTGCTGGTTTCATCAGTACTACTGTCTTCATAGACTCTTCATTCTTTGTCACTATGGCTTCTTCTTCAAGAACACAAGTTTGATACTTGTGAGATACTGTAAGAGTACAGATCTGCTAAATTGATGAGGCATTTCTGCTGATAAGTTTCAAGTAAGAAAACCAGACTTTCCCAAGAATTATGGTATCTTGTACAGTCTTATTGTGACATTGGCTGAGATACTGCAAAACTCAGCCCTAAAAAGACAGTTTTAATTAGAAAAAAAGCCCTAAGTCTTAGCACACAAAGTTAAACATTTAATTTTATGTTTGCAGAACAGATTTATGGTGGAGGGAACAAATTTTTGTATGTCAATTGAACAACTGAAAAGGTAGTATACAGTATTCATTCACCTCAATCTGGATAGACTCTTAGGGGTGACAAGGGAGGCAGAGATGGTAGGACTGGTATGTGGAAAGCCATGTTCCTGTTTTTCTGTGTTTTGTCACTCTACATATATTTCAAGCACTCTTTTACACTAAAAATACTTGTGACCTCTGTTTTGACAGTGGCTGTGTAGACAGGAAGGCAGATAGGACACAGGCAAATTTTAAATTCTGTAAAAGATATTGTGAATTATCTGTGTATTCTGTCTTCCCTTCTGCAGCAGCATTTGGAATATAGATTACCATTTCTCATGATATTACTGTAGTTATTAAGAACTTTACCCATGCACTGCCTTAAAGTTCACTATAAACACTAGTTATCTGAAATGTTTTGGAAGTTGTCATTAGTCTTAAGTAGACAAATACTGTTTATGTTTCCTGATTGGATTATGTTTCCTGGAATTCCTCTTCCTATCATGAGAAAGCACACATGCATAAGAAAAAAGAATGGCAGCAACCGAGGCAAAACAGAAAAGTATCCAACACCCAGTTTAAAAATTATTTTTACAAAGTGATTTTTTTGTGGAGTTCACTGAGATGAAAGAATAGTTTTTTAGAATATGGCCCATAGGGAATTTAAAATTAAATCAGAAAAGAGCATCCTTTGCTTCAAATTAATATTCTTCATGATTTATTTATAGTGACCATAATTACATTCAGAACCTGACCTTCAGTATGCTTATTCTCAAATTTGCATTACAAAAGTGATATTCTAAAAACATGGTAATTTCTTTCTGAATATGTTTCCTTTATTTAAATGCTTGAATTCCATGAACTGGGGATAGAGGCGAGTTACACTTATCCAGCTACATTCTAAAAAAAATAAATCAATCTGCAGGAAATTAACGCATAAGTATGAAAGTTACATTGCACTGCATAAAGACAGATCCTTGTTTCTAAGGCTAGTGAAAGCTGGATCCTTCTGAATGCATTATACACCTAAAAATGGTGGTAAACATCTACCGAGATTTTTTAAAAGCCTACCTTCTGTTAAGCTACCATGAATAAAAAATCCAATCGGTTTAAGGCAAAGCACATAGTTATGTGCTCTCCTGAGTTAAAAAAACTAGACAAGTGGCTTGAGGCATTTTTTTGCTCTCAGAGTATTGACACCCATCACTCTCCATTAAAATCCATTTGAAGTTCAGCTTAAGCATAAATAAAATTTTTTTACTGTGAGAACTTTCACAGGTTGCTTAGAAGTAGGAGATACACAAAATCTGGTGTTCTTCAGATGACCTTAGTCTGAGCAGGTGTTGAACTAAAGAATCTCCAGAGCTCCCTTCCAATCGCAACTATTCCATGATACTCATTGGAAAAGATTATCAAAGAGGCTAGAATAAATCTTCTCTGAGTAAGGTAAAAGCCACCCAAAAGAGTCTGATTTTCAAATTACTGCTGGAAAAAAACTCATCTGGTTTTGAGAGAAATGTCTGCAAATCCTTTAACTTGCAATAACTTGCCTCAGCTTGAGAGAATAAGCAACTGGAAGCCCAGGAGTACTATTGATAAGGTACAGTACTTCAGGAAGCATTTCCTAACAAAAAAGGCATCTCTATTTGCTCTTTTTAGGCCAACCACACTCACACTTTGCTTTTGTAAATATAAAAACATTAACAGAAGTAACTCTCTACTGACTAGAGAGTGATAATAAATGGGCAATTGCAGTTGAGTTTAGGAGGTGAAATTTAGTTCAATAAAACAGCACAACATAAAGCCATAGGAAATAATTCTGACTAATTTCTGCTCAAAAAGGTGACAGAAGTATTTACAAGGGCGTAAGAGATCATGTAGTTTAATCAGTTTATAATCAGGGAGTATACTGTCGATTAGAAGTGTCATTTGATAGGTTTTTAAGTCCTGCTAATTAGCAGAAGGGTAAATTAAATGCAGCTGTTTATGAACCAGCCAGAATCCTTGAAAGTTATGAATTTTGCTGTATCTTAATAATATTGCAGGAAATGCAAAAGCTGTTTCATCCCCTCATTTTTATTGTAAACATGATCTTCATGCTTATAGCTCTTTTGAGACAGGACTATGAGTAAGATTTTCTGCTATAGCTGTATGTAAATATTTTAAGTCTTGCTCTCATTGAAATCAATTAATGCAGTATGAGACTTATAGAAATATATTCCTGTTTGAGCTCAATGCAAACAAAGGAACATACTAAGAGTGCTAAGGTAAATTAGTGAGTTGTAACATCTCAATAAAATAAATAGCATATTTCTAAAATCTGAGTGCAATGCTAGTGATTTCCCCCCCCCCCCCCCATCTGTATTTGTACTTGTTTCCGTGAACTTTCAGTAACATTTTAATGGAAGATGGAGTTTCTTCTTTAGTTTAAGGTACTCAAGAGAGCTATGTGTAATCCACTTTAAAACCCATTAGCTAGCTGCATCAGAAATCTCAGTATTTCTTTTGGCTTTGACACTGGCAAAACAATAAAATGTTATTATATAGGTGGGTACTTAGACTGCATTTTTACACGAGCATTATCCTGAGAAACAATAACAAAAGAACATTACGTTGCAGAGTAGAGAATTCACAATATAGGAAATATCAGAATAAATGTTGCCCCTACAGTCTTAATTTGATATTTTGTGCATGTTGTACAATGTGAGGTGTCATGCCTTGTTGACTGCATGTTGTTCAAACACTCTCTGAGGGGAGAACTGGAAGTTTATTCAGGTGCTCTTCTGTATTGCCATAATACCAGAGTGCTTCACATGAGAAAGTGGTTAATTTACCATGGCACCTTGTGTATGAGAGCAAGGATTATATTAATTGCATTACACAGATGCAGGCCCTAAGGCATAGAGGCTGCATCTATCTGCACGTGTAGCACAGAAGGTGCCTGAAGCTTGTCTGGAAGACAAATCTAACTCCAGAGCTGCTAACCTGCTGTGAACTCCTAGGGGCTGACCTGTATGAGTGACTGTGAATACTCAGAGAAAACATTTCAGATCCAGCTTGTGCTTTAAACAACAGATGTTCTACAGTGTTTATCAGAAGACTGGACTAGTTTTGCCTGGTTTGGTTACTTAGATGTGTTTTGTTTACCCCAAAGAGGATGTCATGTTGCCTTTATCAAAGGATCCCAGTGCCGCTTGCTACAAGGGTAAAAGGAGTTTCTGAGGTGGGGGTGGGGTGGTGGGGTGGCTGTGGTGGAAGATCAAAAGCTGGTTGTATGCTTTTATACTTTTATGAATATATGCATTTATGTATGCTTATAAGCATATATAAATGTGCTTGAGCTTTTACAAGTTTCAATCTCTTTGAGCCTTTCAACACTGCGTAATATAATGTCTTTTTCAAAAATAACCTTCTGAACCAGTGTCATGTAGGAATCCTGTGACAGAAGGAAAGTTAGGATCCAGTTCCCCAGAGTTTGCTGTCTCATGTATGAGACTATCTCACGTACTCCTGTTTTATTACTTTTCTTTCCAAAATGTGCAATAAGTGAAAGTCCTATAAGCAGGCTCCTGAGCACACATCTTTGGTTCCTCCTTAGAGCAGGTCTACTTTCTGTTCTGATCAAGATGTCTCATGGATAAAAATAATCCTGTAATTAATGACTTTTGCACTGCTTGAATGGCTAAAATAGGGTTGCATGAACCATCCTACTTCTAAGCCCTTGATGTTTCTTTCAGCACAACATGTATGCACTGATTATTTTCTAGGAACTGGGGGTGAGGTTTGGCTGTCCCTCTGCTATCCCAGCCTTGCCTCTCTGCAGCCTTGAACATCCTCTGGTGATACTTGATCCATAAACACAAGGCAAGAGGCACCCTGGGGAGTTCTGGTGTTTGAACTGACAGAGCATGGCTGTTGAGCAAGTGTTTTGTCCGTGGATTTGACACGTGTTTAGTGATGCCAAAGAAATGGTGAGGCTCAGGAGTCTTGGATTTAGCTCTAAATTCTGGACGGAAAAATGCACAGCAACGGTTACCAACTCATCTATCACTTGTCCTTGTAAACTGACCTCTTACCTCAGCCTATTACACCAGCCCACAATTCCATCAAGTACCTTTTTCCTGGCACACTACCACTGTCAATCTCTTAAAATATTTCAACCTCAATTCTCTGCAGATCCTGTTTAGCGTCTTTTCTGATGCTCCACATCTCTTTGCTCCAGTCTTCTTATGCCTCTTCATGACACACTACAGTACATGGGCCCTATCATCCTTCAGCCCTTTGCTATTTTTGTCGCAGAGCATCCTTGGTATAAATGTTTTCCTTTCATCAAAATGGAAACATTCATTCCACCTAAATCATTTCAAAGAGAAAACTGTCTGGAGTTTTGGCAATTAACAAAATTTTAAGTTTACTTAATTTTCCTCCTTGTACTCATCTCATGAACAGCTTTATTACAGTGGTGCCCAGTGACAGGACGAGGAGCAATAGCTGTAAACTGAAGTATAAGAAGTTTCACCTCAACAAGAGGAAGAACTTTATGTTGAGGGTGCAGAGCACTGGGATGGGCTACCCAGGGAGGCTGTGTAGTCTCCTTCCCTGGAGACATTCAAAATCTGCCTGAACGCGTTCCGTGTAACCTGCTGTAGGTAGGCCTGCATTGACAGGGGGTGTTGAGCTGGATGATCTCCGGAGGTACCTTCCAACCCTAATGATTCTGTGATTCTGTGAATATTTTTGCTGAAATATTCACAAAGCATGTGTCCGAGACACACAGCAGGCAAAGCTGAGTTCAGAATTGCCTGAGCTTATCACAGAAGAACAGATTTTCAAATATTTGTACTTTAGAAGTGGTATTGTGGAGGAATTCATGGTAAATGGCTGTGACAGAAATATCTTGGAAATTAGTCAACATAAAGGTAATTACTTTTTAATTTCATCTCTTTTTTTTAAGGATTCTGACAACAATTTTCCAATGACTTATGAAGTTATGACCGCAATTAACTTCTTATATAGCAGTAATTATACAGAAATAATGGCTCCAAATAAACAGGTACGAATTATGTGTTGTATCTTACCTTTTTTATTAGTATTTCAAGAAAGTTGCCTTTCACTCTTTCAACTTACTTTTTGCTCACCTGGTACAAATATCCGTATGCTCATAGCACCAAAGTAGTAGAAGGACAACTGATACACAAGATAAAAAATGAAAGGGTGCATTGCACTACCATTCTGTGGCAGGGAGCTGGCTTTTTGTTAGGCATCATAGCCTACATGCTTCCATACTGCTGTATGATGGGCTGACAACCATTTCTTGATTACCTCCATACTACATGTTTTCAGGTAGACCTGTAACTGCCTGCTTCCTTTTGTCTAGAAAGTGCTTAAATATAAAAATAGAGACCTTTATATGAGATTTATACACCATAACTAACCTTTTTGATATGGCATTTGTTTTTTTTTTCTGTGTGGGGATCTGGTTCCTTCAAAACAAAAATAGTTTCTTGTATGTATTCAAGTCAGTGGTATATCTTCTTAAATAAAGCTATTCCAAACAACTGAAGGAGGCACACTATTCCAGTCTGCTCCCCTGAATGGTTGTCTGACTTCTTAACACTTAGTAATGCCAAAATACTTCCAAGTGCATGCTGCCTGCATTTTGTCCATTTGAGACAAGGAGCTGATGAATTTCAATTAAAAAGTGTATTTAACCATAATTAAAGCAACATAATACTTGATACTATGCTTCAATCCTGAATGACAAAGATTGTGTTTCAGTTGATAGAAATTCTTGAGTGGTGTCTTTAAGTACTTGCACACAGCACTTTGTAAGGAGTCCATTCTACCTATAAGAGCATGCAAGATTTTTCTGCTGGAGAAGTGATCAGCATGAGAGGCGAGGTTAAATTTATTATACTCACAAAATTTGGCTTGAAATCAGATACTCTTTAGCATTTTTCAAAAGCTGAAAACTATAGCTGAAATCAGGAAAGAAAGAACAGCCGTCACTCTCCAGGTGCTGAGCTTGGTTGAACAAACCAATCAAGCTTATTGTTACAGCTGATGAATATCATTGTACATATAAAGGAAATTGTGTGAAGGGATAATTTCTGCTGAGATATTGTCTCTAATAAGAAGATAAAATTCAAAGTAGTATATACCACTGTGGAAATACATTTAGAGAGACTTTTATGTGTGCTAATGCTTCTGATGGTCTCCTAGGATTATACCCTAATCAGTGGACTATGGACGGGCAGATGCTTCTTGTTTTCATTTACTGGAATTATTCTAGTTTGCATAAATTATTTATTTGGGTAAGAGAGGAGGAAGAGAGTTTGACAATATAACTCTGAGTTATTGGGATACATATGTAAGCTAATGTCATGCAACTTCCTGGTGTAATTCAGATGTATTCATGTAAATTGGAACATATTAAACAGGAAAAAATGAGCATAACCAAGCTTAGATTTTCTGTGCCCCAAATTTTAACATTATTATTCCAAATAAGGCAAGAAAATGACTGACCCCTCCTTGCATATCTAGGGGATGTTTGTCAGGTTTGATCTCTGATGATATCATATCACAAATAAAGGGGTAAGATTCATGCCCAAAAGGTATAGAACTAGTGTTTGATTGACTTGTTTATGATAAGACTGAAACGTATAGCTCACATATTAAGCAAATACTTTAATCACCAGGCTGCAATTAAACCAGAGAGAACATAAAAGACATGTCTCATTGTCCGAGAGTGTTTAACACTCTTGGTTGGGGAAAAACCTGCATTCTGATTCCTGCTTAAGTAACATCTTCTTTTCTTCTCAAATTATGGGTTGTAATTTTTTTTTTTTCCAGTTCAGTCAAAAAATATATAATTGTCATGGGAGTGTGGAATATATTTACCAGCATAGTATCCTCTCATTGCTAGCATAGATGCTTGGCAAAATTTTATACCTCATTACACTAAAATAAATCTGTTTATTTGACTGACATGACACCCACATAATGTAATAGATAGTATGCCACAGTATCTTTAGCTATGGGTCCTGTTTGAACTTGACCTTGATTTGCTTAAGCCAGTTACTTCTATTGGTTAAAAAAGTAATTATTGCTTGCTGTTATTTGATAGGTTTAGGGTCAGAGAGTATATTTCCTGACTTTTCTGCTCTTTATCCTGTTTAAGAGCAGATACTGACTACATATTGCAGTTCAGATTCATAGTCTGAATTACTGAGGTTATTACAAGCTAGAAAGAATCTGGGAAGCACTGGGAAAGTGAAGTTTTTTAGTAAGAAATGTCTTTCTACAAATAAGTAATGGGCTACTCTACAGTAAATCAAAAAGTACTAAGAACAAAAAAAAAAAACCCAAATAACCCAAACCGTGATCAACTCAGTAAATACTGAGAGTGATAATAAACTGAGAATTGTAAAGGAGTCCTTGCTTTAGGTATATCTATAAGCCCCCATTTGTTCTGGTGTTACACAGGTATTCTACTAGCCAGCAGAAGTGTTTAACCTAAATTTTCTCATGTTGCTCAGAAAAATAGAGGATTTAAAATTAGATTGAAATTAAATAACTCACTGCTGTAATTCAGACTGCCCCTTAAGAAAAAGACCAGGAGCAATGTATGGAGTGTTCCATATGTGCTTCAGGGTGCCTGTTTATGTGTGTGCATATGTAACACCAATTTTAATAAAAGATACGCTATTCTTCTTTGGGTACTATAAACATCACCCAGTTCTGCTTGTAAGCAATGAAGTAAAATGAAGTGTATGATTCACAGTCATTGTTACTTTCAAGTTCATCTTAAAATAGGTGAATGACCTTAATGTTCACATCATTGTTTTACACCCTAATTCATACCTAGTAGCTTCTCATGAGATGCTTTAGATTTCTCTGGAAACCAAAGAACTAGGAGAACTATCTGTAGGAAAAGAAAACTTTGCAGAGTGGTGCTGTTGCTATCCACCCAAACACATTCTATTGCTATCAGAAGTGGTTCTCCCCGCAACAGACGTTAGCATAATGTTTATGGGCACTGAGGTTGTTTAAGAGCACTAAAATCATGAAGCACTGTATGTGCTCTTTAATTAGGAATGTAATATATTCCATCTGGAGTGACTCATTTTTGCAGTCTTCTGTGGAGCTTGAATTTCCCACTTCCCCCCTTCAATAAAAAGAACTGAAGCTTTTTTAGTGACTTCACTTAGTTAGATCCTAGTTAGCTGAGTAGTTTGTAGAATTTGTTCATAGACTGTAAGCTGAGTTTTCTGAAGGAAGAGCCCATAGTTCTCATTTCCAAAGTCATAATAAAAAGTGTGTCAGCACTAGTAGAAATCTGTAGGTTTAATTCTCTATTGAAATGGGACTGCTGGAACACTTAAAATGTAAATCAGTTCATGTTGCAATATATTCATTCATCTCAGTTGTATTTTAGAAGGTAAACAGGGATGTCTGAGACTACTTCTGAATACAAAATGTCTTCACTTAGATTTTGAAAAAAAAAATTGAAAATCTACAATTGTCTTTTGTTGGGGCTGTATGTAAGTATGAGAACTAACCAAAATGGAGGAGTGTAGTCATCAAAGAATTTAAACTATCTTTGATTCTGGTTTTTAAAAGGATGGATTTACTGTTTTATCCTTCATTCTAACGCACCACTGATATTCCCTTTCTCTGCACGTAATGAAATACCTACTTGACAGCAGCACATGACAAAGAGCAGAATCTATCAGAAAAACTGCTGGTTGAGTTTTGTGGAAAAAACAGATTTTTATTAAGAGTCACCAAATGATGCTAGGGGTGTCAGAAACACAAAGCCCCCTCAAAAGTTTCCAATATTGCCTTTAAGGGATAGCATAAAACAAACTGGTGATCTTGCTCTTCCTGGGCTGCTGAGCAGAACTCAGCATATTCGGAGCCTGCTGGGCAATTAAATTATATACATGTATAACTGGTATATATACATATATAGCACATACAAGTATATACTTACATGCAAGTATATACTTATATACTTGCACTATAAAAGATTTATGTCACTTTTCTTTTGTTGGTGTATTTGACATGTTAGTCCATTTCTTTTTGCATGGGCTTCATTTACTCAATTTCAATAAACAGATTTTCTGAATTTGGTAATTTTTCCTTTACTGTTCTTCAAACAATGCAAATAAGCTTTAAACGTTTCCTTATGTAAACTTTTCCCAAAAAAAACATTTATCTGGAGTTTAACTCCATATCATTGAAATCAATGTAACTCATACTGATTAATGTACAGTTTCTTTAAATTCTGACTTACTTCTGTTGGTAAGCATTTATGGGAATGTGTATTTACATCGCCTAACTTGAGCACTTCAGTGAGGGATGCCCAGCCTTCAGGGGTAACACTAGTGAAAAAGAGATGTTTTATGTCTCCCTGTTCTGGACTGCATGTAGTCAGAATGGCACATAAGCAATTCTGTCCTTCTCGATGCTCAGCTCAACAACAGTGACCAATTCCTACAGGTCTACCCCTTTTTTTGATTTACCTCCCAATGGAAATGGAGTACAGAGATGAAGTCCTGTTTTTCATGCTATCTCACTTCTACTGACTAGTTCTTTAGTAATCCTCCCTTCTACAAAGCTAACAGCAGACTACTTATGTCTATTTTGTGATACAGTCAGTAAGATTACATTTTCTGGTATCTGATGACTTTAACTGTTGATTAAATATCTTGAATCGTTCCTGTTAACGATCACATCTGCTTTGACATTCTTCACTTAATGCAAAATCTTAATGTACCTGTAATGACAGGGAGCAGAGATATGGAAACGAGTCCTTTATCTTGTAAACCCTATTCTGTATGCTCTGGTATATATTTATGGAACTAAGTTTCACCCTAACTGGGAATCTCGATCAAAATGCGCATATATGCAGATATTTCTGTTTGATTTGCCTTCTTTGAATCCAGTATGACTCTTCCTTCTAGTATCAACTCTCTCTTCTCATTTGAATATTTTAATCAGTGGAAGAAATTGGTCAGGGGAGGGGAGTAGCATAAGAAAATATTTAAAACTTCAGTCCTGCCAGCACTGATTTAGAAATTAGGGAATCCGGAAGACCATAGTTCACTGGCATGAATTATGGATTACACTGGCATTTTCAGTTCAGGAGATTTTGAGAGTGCTTCAGGAAGGAGGAAGTTTTTCATCAGCTTCAGGTAACAGTCAAAAACAGTTGCTCATTGCTCATTTCTCATGTAGGGATAAAGTGAGGTATCGGAGCCTGACAGTGTCCTTCCCAGTTTGCTAGTAAGTGAATACAGGCAGACACAACCTTGTCCTCCCTTTTCAAGGCAGAAATAATATGAAAGAGTTCACTGGAGAGGCGGGGAGAGCAAGAGGAAAGAAGAGTGGAATTAAAAGGTCAAACATTCCTCCACAAGTCAAACAAACAGTCCAGATACAGAAACCTTTCAGAACTATAAGGAAAATAACAAATAGCATTATCAGTATAAGTCTAGACCTGGTTATCATTTGAATTTTTGTTGTCAAAGTAATCTTACACAGGTGTACAAGATGTCATTGCACTGTTCCTGAAGTGAAACTCAACTATAGAGAATGTCTTATCATCATTTATGTCTTTTAGCTGACTCTTTGCACAGCAAGGATCCCATACTTAAAGAAATTGCTTTTGCTGTGTTTCTAGGGCAGTTTACATAATGTATAAAGCTTCTGTTGAAGAGTATTCATGCATTTCTGCAGTTTTTTGTTTTACTATTGTTTTGTGGCTTTTTTTTTTCGGTGGTCTGTGAAGATTCTGAGATCTTCAAAATAGGATTTTGGGTCACAAGGTAAAAGCAGTAGCAGCAGGACACACGTGATAAAGATGGGGCAATGACTGTTCAATTAAAAGATCAGTAAGTTGCCTCTCACACGATTGTCAATGATGAATGCCCAAAGGCTGGTTAAACTACATATTTGAGTGCTTCATTGTAAAAATCAATGTCCAGAACACACAGTGCTAAGCAGATAAAACAGCCTCTCAAATCTGTACCATGACAATAATACAAGCCCAGCAATCATAAAAATATATCTTGATCCTATTTGTAGCTCTCATATGTTGCTGTGGGCCATTCCTGCTTATCCATCCACATGAGCTGCAGAACACTGACTATGCTGAATAAATGGCACTGATCTGGACGAAGAAACAAAATAGTCTTTCAAATTTCTGATTTTTTCACATGCTGCCAGTACAGTGACTGCTGAAAAGGCAAAAGAATTTAGGTTGAGTGTCCAGTCAGGAGTGAGCAAGTCCTGCAGTTGTGCTATTTAAATGCAAAGTATGTTGCTGGGTGCCTAGCATGAATGCAGTGAGGAAGGAGAAGGCTGCAGAGCACCTCCTGTCACTGCAGCCTGTTTAAAAATGTGCTTATTAAGGGGATGGAAAAGCTTTATTTGCCAACCTGGTTTGCTCCTGTTAATAATCCATAATGATGCAACCATGGATGATTATTGTTTCCGGAATTTGTTATACATTTACTAAATATGCATACAAGTAGACTAAAAAGTTTGTGTTTATATTGTATTGCTAGGTGAATGTATCAATGACAATCATCTTTTCGAATTTATATTGCAACACAAAAAAAAACACCTTCTCCCTCCATGACCATAAATTTAAGGATAGGCAAGATTATTTTAATTAAATTTGCATTTATATTTTTCTGGCCTTTTATTACTTTGGAATCACATTTTACAAGCTATGCCATACTACAAGTGTTAGGAGATGTTTTACTGTCCTAAGCAAACGCTGAGTATACTTAAAAGTATATGCATATCATTTCCAAAAACTTGTTTCAGTAGTAAAAAGAGTCTCTGGCAGCTTCTTCTTAGCATCACAACAAATGCATCACATGAGCAGTTTTCTGATGAAAGGTCCTACCTGAAACATTTTTTTCTTCAGTCAACAAATCTTTTGAGATGATGAGAAAATTTCTGCATTTGAAGAAGCATCATTTTCATCAGAGGATTCCTTCAAGAAGAGAAGTTCATGGATTTTCATCATTATTAAAGACAGCAGCCATCCTGCCTTCAAGACCACATTGAGTGGATCTAGCCTACAATTCTTCTGTCCAAACACTGCATGAAAAGGTACAAACAGAAGGATAAAAGTCATCCACTCATGTCTTTCTGTCATCAAAATACAGTTTTTACTGTTATTTCTATTGTTAGGGGTTTTTTCTTTTGACTAAAGTTAAACTCTACTTTCTGCTCCAGCATTAAAGTGTTACAAAATGATCCAGGGCACTTCAGTAGTGTTTCTTATATGTGAATAATGAATCTGCATATGATTCATGAGGACATGGATTAAGACCTAGAAAGCCTCTGAGAGCTGAAACGGGTGGGAAAAAATACAATATACAGAAAACCAAACACAGATTACATTTAAGGTTTTATTCAGTATGCAAATAAGAAAGTTTTCAATAAGCAAACGATGCTTACCAAGATATAATTGGGATTGTGAATAATAAGTATTAAGTAATTTTGCATTGTGATTATCACTGTCTTGGACATGAAAAATTTAATAAGATTGCAGCTTGTATGCTTTGCAATTAGAGGGAAACTCCAAGTTCACTTCATTCCTTCATCAGCTTCTCTTGAGGTTGTACAACATGATTTTCTTTTTGATCTTCAAAAAGGGGGAAAAAGGCTTTATGTAACAGACTTAAAAAGCAGGGCATCTAAATGAACATACTGAGCCCATTTGCCACTCTAATATATGCAGCTGTCTCTAATTACTGTTATACTGTAACTAGACAAAGAAAAACAGATATAAATGAAAATCAAAACACTTAAGAAAGGTTTTCTTAATTTCTTATTAATGCAAAATGCATTAGCCTACCCTTCCTGTTTCAGCTCAACCCATGCAAACAAATATATGAATCTTTTCATTAAATAAATACACTTATATTTTATATAAATAAATTTACATAAATATAAAATACATACATTTATTTCTATATATATGTAAATTAATAAATATATATTATATATAAAAAGGTGTTTATAAATATATTTATATAAATATTTCCACATATAATATGACTATAAGTTTAATACATATAATATTAATATAAACTCATCATTAATTCATATAGTATGACAAAATTCATATGAATATATTAATATATAATATGAATATATTAAAATACATTTAATGTATAGAGATATTCATTAAATTAATATATTTATCTTTTATATTAATATATTTACCTTTTCATTAAATTCAAATTTTTATTCATGCTTAACAAAAAATGCACCTCTTCTTGCACTGGCGGTATGCCAAATGGCTCTATGAAAAGATTGCTACCAGGGATACTTCATCCTAACAGCAGACTCATGTAGGTAATCCAGTGGAAAACTACGGAAAACTTCTGTGGGAACCTAGCAAAAATTCCCATTTTTAGAAAGACCAAACTCATCACAAAATTCAAATCAAAGCTTAAGATGTAAACTTTAGACTTCATTTATTAAAAGTGTACCCTATAGTTGATGAACTACATTTAATTAAGCTTTATATGTATATATATCAGCCTATACTTTTATAGTATATCAAAGGACTATATATTTTATAAAGTGTATAAAGGACTACAGTAGAAATATTGTTGAATTTGCTTCAATCAGAAGCTACCAATCCTCAGTTATTTCAGACCAAAGGCAAAAAGCTGAAGTGAAGGCAGGAGAGTGAATGAAGCTGATCAAACTTTCCAGACTGTTATTACATAGCTTTTTAGTCCTACCAATGGTATGGATTCTTTTAACATGTGTAGCAAGTTTTTTCATCTGTGCATTGGAGAGAATTGTTTTTCAAGCTCTGCTGCTCGTAAAATTATAACTATATGATTACTTTCAAATAGAATATCCTAGTGAAATCAACATATTAACTTCTTTTGCATATCTTATTCTTTAGAACAAATTAAAAAGTACTATTAAGATCTTTTTTAGTATAGCTTGCCAACTATAATGATTTAAACTATCATTTCAGGTGTGATTTTAAAGAATTAATTAGCATTTCTCATGCAGTTTCTCTCTGACACTTTTATTTGACAAAAACTTATATTTGTCCAGACAATTTCTTTTCTCTCAACATCAGAAAAGTTGCATTTCAGTACATTTATTCTGGCATTGCTGCTGAGCTGAAACAATGTACCCACATTAGAAACAGATTTGGCATTTTTAAGAGATTACTAGATTATTTAAGAGATTACTAGATTATATCTAGTACTAGAGTAAATTGCTCAGTAACTTCAGGAGTAGTCAGTCTCTGATTTGAATAACTTAAAAACCCTGTAATTCACGTGTTTTTCTGCTAATGATTATGTTTCTTATTGTTAACTTTTCTTACAATTAGTGATAGTATTTCACTATAATTCTTAAGGCAAGACTATAAGAATGCTTCCTAATAAGATTCTTTATTCTTTATTATTAATTTGACCATTTAAAATATTTGTTGAATCACATAGATCTTTGTGCAGTGGCTTATTTTCTATTTATAATGGGAGGCAATTGTGGGTTTTTTTTTCTCACTGACAAAATCTTCTGACTTTTCCTAAAAACTTTTTAAATGGCAACTTTAATATATTATTCTATCATTGAAATAAAGTTGTGCAAGGAATAGCTGAGTCATGCTACAAAACAGAAGAGATTATCTAAAGCATATAAAAAGTGACATCCCAGATTTCAGACTCTTATATTATTGCAGTTTTGTCCCAGGTACTACAGGGCTATTTGAAACCAGAGCAGCCAAATTGGAGGTCTTTTACCAGCCTACACCTCCAACACAAAGCTCTCAGCACTTCAGCTGTAGTGGAGAACTTCACACCCAGGCAGTGGGGAGCATCAGACATAGCACAGGGAGTGAGTTTCTGTGGTTAATAAGCAATTATTTCATAGTATCAGGACATCACACAGACTATTAACTAACTGAACTTCAGATAAGATGATGCTAGATCATCTTTCTGAGTACCATGATTCCTTCCCACTCAGCCCTCCCATCCCATGCTAAGCATCTTGAGAAGGGATATAAATGCTCAACTAGATGGTTAGTCTATAGTCTTAGCTAATTACAGAAGAAATGAAAACTTGCTAGCTGGAATACAGCATCTATTCATATGAGTGTCCTTTGCAGCTTTTCAGCACTGATTTATTTCTGCTACATTATAAAACTATCTGCATTATCTATTAAAGCCTGGGATATTACTTCATTATATCTAAAATATTCTAGCTGACGTCACCTGGCTGTTTAGTATATCCTGCTAAATGCATAGAGAAAACAGTTGTCAGCAAGGTGCTATAAGCATAGTCAGCATCTTGGCAGTGCTCTCACGTTTCCATCCTGTTTGGTCCTGAGGAATATTTACACTGCTTATCTAATGCCTGTGAAAAAATTCCAGCAGTCAAAGAAAAGATATTTTAAATGCAAGCCAGTGTTTGATTGATGGTAAATTGGCATCACTTGCAGGTAAAAGGTAAAGTCCAATTCAGAAAATGATTTTTTTCCCCCAAAATTATAACATTTAGATTTCTAAAATAAGATCAGCAAAAATGCAAACTAGTGGTTAGGTTGACCTTTGGAAAAACATTAAACTAGTTTCTGTGCTGAAATGAAAAAAAAAAATCAACCCAAAGTATATCTGTCTGGAGGGCTGAATTTGTTTGATGTACACTTTATGTAGAAGAAAAGGAAATTAAACCATTTCTTTTAAGCTGGTGTATGGTCTGTAAGATAATTTCAAACAAATAGGCAACTGGATTCATCAGCAGTTTAACCTCTTTCTAATTTAGTTTTGAAATGTTATACAGAAAATGGATAACTTCCATCTGGAATATCAGACATGCAAAGTGACAAGGCAGAGAAGTTCCTCTTAATGTTAACCATGAGGCTAACCTCTTAATTGGATCAAAGCTGCTATACATTAATTTTCCTCCTACAACATTTAGCCTTAGTGACCCAGTGTGAGCTCTAGTAGTCAAGCTGACTCCTTTCTATCTTGTTCATCCTAACCATTACTAGAAGCCAAATTAGAGCATCAGTGATAGCTGTGCAACAAACTCCTTGTTATCCAGACTTGCTTTGACAGCACATCTAAGAGTTTAGGTACATTACAAAAAAAACCTCTTGAAGATGCACAGGAAGGAATAAAATCTAGTTCAGTCTTCTAGCTGTGATGCTGTTGCAGGGCAAATGGGAACACAAAGCATCAAACAGCTATTTTTATTTCCAGACTCAGCAAATTCAGAATATGCATAGAGACAGGTTTGTTGTTTTGGGTTTTTTTTAAAGAAGATCTAGTTTTTACGAAAGCATCTTTTCGGAACAGGACATTTCTTTACAATTTCTTCTAATATTGCTTTGAGGAATTTCTGCCCTTTCTGCTTGAATTCAGAGTTACTGAAAACATGTCCAACTTGCTGCATCATCAAATGGAGCCATTTCAAGACCTGTCAGGTCTAGAATCTATCTTTGGCTACATAGCCTGTCCAATCTCTCTGACTGTCAATCAGACTGGGAGGAAGCTAAACCTACCAGGATGGAGACTGAGAAGATACGCATTACAGTGACTACAGGGCCAGTGCACAATTGTCATAGATGTCAATCAAGCTGAGCAGTCCGAGCTTCTTCGTCTGAGCAGGAGGATGTATCTGCAGGCTAATGGAAGTGTCCTGGTGTAGCAGGATGCACTGGGGGATCCCCTTGGAGGCAGGCAGCACTGGGGGCAGCCAAAGACAGTCCCACCTCAGGGGGCATCAGGCAAGTCTGTGGTGAAGAGGCAGGTCCGAGGTCAAGCTGGAAAGTCAATCCATAGGTCAGGATCAAGCCTAGTGAGGATAACCAGGGTCAGACAGAGCCCACTGATCAACAGTTTCACAGGGATAAGATCAAACTAAGACACCATCTGGCAGAGCTGGAAACTGTTATCCTATGGTATCATTGGGGATAACTGTATTAAATAGACTGGACATATATAAATAGGTATAATTTTATGTCACTGAAATGATTCTTGGAGAGAAGATGTTAGAGACTACAATGTAATCTGTTTATAGTACCCACAGGGCTCTCTGGATATTGGCTAAAAAATCATAACTGATCTGTATATTTACTTTTCTGCCTTCCTATATGCTTCATTGCCTAAAATATCTCTATTAATAGCAATCACACTATATACAAAAACTAACCCATTTCTGTTAGCTCATCTCTGTTAAGTAAAATTATTTATTACTAAATAATAATAATAACAAAACTTTCATGTGATAATGCAGTGATTATACTGGATTCCTAGAGAAGCAACCAAGAACCTAAAAAGACATTTTGAAAATGCAGTCATCTCTAAAATCAACATTTTAGGTGAAAAAAAAAACTTGCATTTAGCTGAACTCTTTTCATGTAGTAAACCAACCTTATTCTGCAGTTCTTTTCTATGTGTTTGCTTTTGTGGTCCTATTTACTTCTGGAGTACTGTTCACATCCTTACACATAAAGATACACAAATGCATTTTAATGGAGATGGAATCATACAATGGTTTATCTCTGTGTTTTGTCCATCCTTAGTCTCCACAGATGGAGGTCAACTTTTGGAAGATATTTAAAAATTGAGGTGGAGCCACATGGATTATTGGGTTTGTTTTTGTTGTTTTTTTTTTTTTCTTAAAGGAGATAAAATGGCTACACATATTTGAAATTATAGACTCATAGAATCATAAAATAGTTAGGGTTGGAAAGGACCTTAAGATCACCAAGTTCCAACCCCCCTGCCATAGGCAGGGACACTTCACACTAAAGCATGCCACCCAAGGCTTCGTGCAACCTGGCCTTGAATGCCAGCATTCACTGCCTCCCTGGGCAACCCATTCCAGTGCCTCACCACCCTAACATAAAGAATTTCTTCCTTATATCCAATCTAAACCTCCCCTGTTTACAGGACTTATATGTCTTTAGCTTTCCAATTTCTGAAATCAAAGCCTTTTTTATTTTTTGAGCTCTAAATACTTTTGGGTATGTTGTTAGTTCCTTTTGCTCTATGTATTTGGAATTTGTTCAGAAATTTTACAATAAATGTTCATGCTCTTTTAATCATGAATTCGTATGCATGCAAGTAGGCATGATGGTATTGAATATTCATGTTAAGAAGCTTTACCTGTATTTTGGAAACATTATTTTTTAATGCAGCTGGTGGAAGCAAACTTCTGCCACACATACTACTCTTCCTGTGAGGAAGAAGAGGGAAGTAACAACAGAAGACAATGTGCTGCACAACAACGAGGAGTGGAGGCACTATGTGTAAGAGCAGTACCAGGTAGAATACAGCCAGCCCTTCAGAGTTTTCTGCAGTCTCTGTAATGTTGTTACGTAGCTATTCCTGCATTCAAACAGTCCAGAATATTTGTTTCTTGAGTTGTACTGAAAAATCTGTCATGTCAAAGTTTTTGTGTGATCAGAAACTATGACCTTCTCTCATGTGAAAACTGAAAAAAAGAGAAAAATATCTTGAATAAGCCTTAAAAGTACAAAATTGACTTTTAAAGCACTAATTTGGTGGACTAATACTTCAGCAACATGTTTTATGTTTTTCAAAGAGTTTGTACATGTTCAGCTGTCACCATGATAGATTGTCACATAGGAGGGAGAAAGAAACCTTTCAACAGTGGTCTAGGCCCAAAATGTGCTTTGCAGAACTTTTCATCCACCCATGAAGTGGGTAAAAGAAGAAATAAGAAGTGGGTGGGAGACAGCATGACTAAGGACACATGACAGGGACTTTTGATGCATAGTTACTGGATAGCTATTTTTTGTGTCCAACACTAACAGCAACTTCTGAAAGTAAAATATTTTTTCCTGGCTACAGAGACAACCGCTTTCTGCAGATGCACTCTGCAGCACATCTGCCCTGGATCATCTGTCTTATGCTGGGAAATGAGAGAAACAAAGTAAATTAAAGATTAAAGGGGTTTTATTACTGGTACCTGTCAATTTGGTGTTGTTCCTGAAGTTGTGCTGTGTCCTCCCTAGAGTGTTTTCTGAGAAATGACAGCAAGGTATCTATCCAATAATCAGAGCTTTCTGACAGATCAAGGAAAGAGGCTGATGCACATTCTGAAACAAGGTGCTTTCAGACTTGAAATTCAGAATATCTAAGCAATGTGTTTTGAGGTGGTTTACTAGCTGCTTTTAGCAGTGAGCATGACTAATTGTAGTAAGCACAGAAACCAGACTACTTTCAAAGACTCAGCAACAGAGGTGTTCACTGTCCCTGTTACATGGATCACTGGAAAATAGAAACAGAATAGTTAGGGTTGAAAAGGACTTTAAGATCATCTAATTACAACCATCTCTAAACAATTCTGTTGTACATAGTAATTTTTTGTTTTCCCGTGCTGTTTATACTTGTTTTGTCATTGTTCTATTTCTTTGCAGAGATGTAAAGTGCATATTTGTTTCCCTTTAAAGCATAAATGTGAATACATATTAACTATCTTTTTCAGTTATGTATATGAGACTTCCTCTCCTGTCTGGCACATGATACAATAGCAGTCCTGCCCAGTGCAGTGCAACACAAAAT
Organism: Melopsittacus undulatus; assembly: GCF_012275295.1. Lineage (NCBI taxonomy): Eukaryota > Metazoa > Chordata > Aves > Psittaciformes > Psittaculidae > Melopsittacus > Melopsittacus undulatus. Next base: position 43,633,502 of record NC_047533.1, read on the forward strand.
ACTCACTAAATCCTTCCCTATCCATTTTGCTGAAAGTGAAAGGAAAAGGCTGTATCATACTGAAAAGGGAAGCTTTTTTTTTTTAGGTTTGAACTCATTTAAAAATGCCTATTTTGTGCTTGAGTAAAATCTTTGGTGAGGAATAATGCAAAGTGTATTCTTATACAAATGACTTATGATTTGACTAAGAGCTTGAATTCCTTCCATTGCCAATGGGCCTTGGAACCACCTACATGCACAGCAAATTTCTCCTGAGTTTATTAAGTATTTTGCTTATGAATTGTGCACTTTCTGCATGTGCTGGTTGGGTACTGTACTTCATGTAGAACCGCCAAGCACTCCAAATGTCTTCTAGTCAGGCACAATGGCTTTATGGTTGATTTAGGAACACAATTTTGTTTAAAAGGGCATCATTAGAAGAGATCATCCTGCTTTTCTGCGAGTCTATCAGCATGCTTTTTTGGCTCAGAAATGTAGTGAAGGCTAAGGAATAAGGGATCCTGGGATCTACCCTGACTGCCACTGATAATTATTACTTACCCAAGGTGGTGACTATAGTAGTACCAGATCACAAGATGTTAACAGAGAAATATCATGAATGATCTTATCATTTAAGGCATCAGGTTCATAGAGAGGTGGTGTGATTTACACAGGATATTTGTAGCCAAAGGTAGAAGAAATTTCTACAACCACTTCTAAATCCCAGGCTACTTCCTCTTAATTAATTTCCCGTTATAAGTATTTGTTTGCCAAACTTTTAAGAAACCATTTTAGAGGGAAGAGGGATCACAATGTAACTCATTCTGGGAGGTTCTGCAGTCTGACCAGAAATTCAGACTTTTAGGCAAGTGGGTTTTGGTCTTCTTGTTGGTGCTTGTCTGCCATGCAGCTTTGGCCTTGTTACATCTTGGTAGTTACTTTCTGTCAATATGCCCAGGAGGCACTATTAATGTGTCTGCATTATAAAAAATGCTGCCCTGAGGATAGAGCTTTAAGTCTATCAATCAGTCACAACTTTCAAATGGTTCCTCAGGTATATTTATGTTGTGTTATCATATAATATTTTCATTTCATTTAATACACTTTCTCCTCACATTCTATATGCTAAGGAGGTATTTGCTTCCCTCTAATACAGTACTTTCAAGTGAAGTAAAACCATGCACTCTTGTATAGAGCCCTTGAAAATGTGCAAGAGCTTAAGGGCACACCTCAATCAGATGTTTGTGCCACACAACTGACCATGAATGAATAAATAGCCAGCAGCAGACACTTTAATTTCCTCATAAATTGTCGATTTCATGTGTGAATTTAAAAATCAGAATGAGAACCTGTGGTGGGAGAACAATGGGATTTCATTAGTATATTCATCCATCTCTCCTGCAGCCTCACTGGGAGACAGCACTGCGGAGCCAGTAAAAAAGAAACAGATAAATTACTTTTGCCTACATTTTCAAATGGGAAATTTACTCTTGAATGTATTGGTCTCACCCATGATGATTTTTTTTTTTTTTTGTATCAGCATAATTCTCTGCTCTAGTTTCTGCCAACTTCAGCTTTGTTTCAGTCCTGTCCTTTTAATCTTTGCTTCTGTTCTGTGCCTTTATTCCACTTTCTTTGTTTCTTTTTAGTTCATTTCCCTAACAACCTCCTACACCCAAATAGTGCAGTGACATTACTCACTGGGCTTGGATGTTCTTCCATGCCTTCTTTTCAAGTGAGATTGAGTATGAGAATAAGATGCCTGGCTTTCAGCATCTGTGGATGAGGTAGGTTGTTAAATTCTTAATTGCAATGTCACGCATATTTTGTACTCAGTTAGTGGGTGATCACAAACATAACATTTGCACATTAGAATAAATAAGCAGTAAGATTAGATAAACCCTGTAGAATAGAATACTGTTCCCTTTTGAAGGATTGGGGTGCTTGTGCTGAGATTTCAATCACATTATCATATAACAAAGAGTAGCAGAAACATACTGAATTGGACAAAAATTCTCAAAATTACTTCAGTCATTCAAGCATCCAGTAATGTGTTTCTTTTGGTCTCATAGTCACATCTTTTTCAAACACCTTTAATTTCAAGTGCCCTGTTAAAGATTTGACATTTTTTCCTGTTAATTTCTATGAATAGCTATCTAGGCTGTAACATTTTTTGTTCAACACAACAGAAATATCTATTAATGAGCTTTTATTAACTCTCTAGTTATAAAACTAACAAGCAATTTAAATTGAGATGTTGCCATATATGTACACTTTAGGAGTACATTTCTACTATTAGTTTGACAACTATATTAACATATTTTCACTTAGAGGTAGTAAATGCTTTTTAAAAATATTCTATTATTATGAATGGCCAAAACTGTATATAGAAAGGGCTAATTAGTGAAGAACAAACCCCTGTGAAAGTAGAACTATATTTCTTCCATTAAAATCCCTACCATCACATAGCATTATCTTGATAAGCAATTCATACAACACAAAGAAATTTGAATGTCACAACTCAGTATGATGTTCTTACCTTTCATTCCATTAACTACAGTAGTAACATAGAGATGATAACAATTCACAGTTGCTACATCAGCTTCCTAGGAACCTTAGAAAGTAGCCCTTTCAGAAAGCCACAGCTCCTGAACCATTTTAGGTATATTTAACTCTTTATCAAATAGAGCTATTTCCAAATTCAGTTTTACTGGACTAGGATGTTTTTTTTTTTTCTGAATCATATACAATTGGAACAGTCATATACAGTTCTTTTTGTTATGGAATTAAAAGGGTGAATTTCTCCCCTTGATCTCCCCTTGATCTCCCCTTGATCTCATTAAATAGAGAATTTTTAAACTATAGGAAAATAGAACTGTAAATAGATTTTAGAGAATAAAATGCTTAAACATCACTAAGCAATAGATAGGAGAGAGTTGGAGAGAGCACAGGTATAAGAGTTCCTGTTGATATATATTTACCATTAAGTAATAATTAGTGATGGGTAAGTAAATGAAATACTTTGCCAGCATGAACCACTAAGTGTTAGCAATATGCTCAGAGGTCATTGGGTAACTCAGTCAGGTAATGATCTTGTTATATGGTAAAAAAGAGAATGGCTGGAGCATTCTAATTTTTAGTGTAACAGTGAAAGACAAAATGTAAATGGAGAAGAATTCTTTTCCTGTGAACTTTCTTAACCTAAATTAAACATTGATCTCTGAACATCAACCAGAGCTGTATTAATGCAAGGGGAATCATTTTGGTGGCAGAAAGTTAACAAGCAGTCTCCTGTACCATACATCTTATTTGCTAATACTCTTATCCTGCTACCACTGAAAAATACGACCAAAATGAAAATATATTGTGAACCTACAGTGATCCCTATTGATTGTTTTTCTTCTTGATGTGCTTAATAGCCAACATGTATCAGAGAACCAACTAATTAGATTTACTGGACATTCAGAATTGACCAATATATTCAACTGATCTTTGGTTTGTATGCATTAGAACTGAAAGTACAACTCCTTCCTTTGCAAAGATATTTTTATTTTCCTCTGGAACTTTGCAATTGCCCATAAATTCTGTCACAGAAGGAGTAAAGGGAAAAGCTCTCCAGAGCCAAATCGTTTCCCACAATCCATAGTAAGATGATATTGTTCTACTACCAAGTCTTATCCTTACTTTGAGTTATTCTTAGTACATTCAGGTAGCTGTGCCTTTAATTAATTCAATTTCATATTATCAGCACATAGACTTTCTATTTTGTTACTGTAGTTGATTCTGAACTTTGGAAATAGATTTCAAGGCAGGTTTTCTGATGGTGTCTAAAGCCTTATAATCAACTTTTTAATTAATTTTTATGGGCTTTCCTAGAGAAAGAAAGAAGCCATGGCCATAAGATCATTTGATTTATATTAGTTTGGATATATTTTTGATTGGCTAATTCATCTGAGTGTTGGTACCAATTCACCTGGCAGCCTAGTTTTCCTTGAAGGAGATGGAGACAAGTCATGCTTTTAGAACTTTTTAACTTTGTCTCCAGATATATTATTCTTTTAATGATTTTTTTTCTATCTTTTCATATGTTTCAAAATACAGTTCCTTTCTTGTTAAAATACAGTCAACATCTAACTTCTGTTAACACTGGGAAGTTATTTTTATAGTTTGTTTTTACAGTGATAAAACCCTTTGTAGATCTTGGATGTGTTGAAATGAAGAGGCATGGCATAGAATGCTGACTATAAATGATTTTTTCCATCAAACATCCTTTTAATGTTCAGAAATATGGAGTCTCAAAGAAGGGCAGGCATGGGAAAACTGGCAAACAGGTGTATATTTCCTCTGAAGAGCAGTCTCATGGTACAAAGTACAGACATTACATACTGAAAAGAGAAGAAGAAAACCATAGCTGTCAACTGCAGATATAAATTTGCTGAATGATTGTATCATTCATATCATGAACAAATGATATGAAATGGCAGCATTTCTTCACAGATATGTAACTTTCTTTTGAAGGCTGTACTGATGTGCAAATTTAATTCATCTTTATGTAACACTTGGAGCAGAGGATTGCCATGGTTTAAGTCCAGTCACTCTCTCACTCCCCCTCCTTTCTCCCTCCCTCCCACTCCCAGAGGGATGGGGAGGAGAATCAAAGGAATGTAACTCCCATGGGCTGAAATAAGAACAATACAGTAACTCAGGTATAACACAAACCACTGCTGCTACCACCAATAATAATAATGATAAGGGAAACAACAAGGAAAGAGAATACAAGTGCTTATCACCTGCTGACCGATACCCAGCCTGACCGAGCCGTGATCAAGCCCTTCTAGGTAACTGCCCCCAGTTTATATACTGGGCATGATGTGCTGTAGTATGGAATACCTCTTTGGCTAGTTTGAGTCAGGTGTCCTGTCTCTGCTTCCTCCCGGCTTCCTCTCCTCCCTGGCAGAGCATGAGACTCACAAAGTCCTTGGTCAGACTAAACATGACTTAGCAACAACTAAAAACATCAGTGTTATTGGCACTGTTCCCAGGTCAAAAGTCAAAACCACAGCACTGCGCCAGCTACTGAGACTGAGAAGAATGACTGCTGCTCCTGAACCCAGAACAAGGATAAAGTTAGAACTTCCCATGTCAGGTTAGTGCCTTTTGTGTTGAACTATAGAATCATGATCCATCTTTCTTTCTTCTCTGGTCAAGACAGAAAAAAGGTCATGTCTTATTTTATTTTATTTAGGCAGTGCTATCCCTGTCTACACAGAAGTGGTAAATAATCTTAATTTGTAGCTAGCTGGGGATTATATGGATTTGAACCAATTCAGTTAAAGAACCTGCCTCAGCTATACGTTGAGGAAGACTTTCTAAACAGCAAATTCTATGGGCAAGACAATACTGTTCCCAGGGTGGCTGATGTATAAGCAACCATATATTGCCATTTTTCTTGGTGTATTTATTGATGAGTTGGTGGGCCTCCTAAGACTTCAGTTACAGACCTTAACATTAAACCTAAATAATGAATGCTAATTAACCATTAAACTGTTCCTTCCTGAAAAGATAGAATCAGCTTAAGGAATGCACAGAAGCAAATACTTCTGCAGCAGGGGAAATTTTATGACAAAAATATAGCATTTATTAAATTTCACTGAACTCCACTGCTACATGCATAATTCCTTATTCCAAATCTTGAAATTCCAATGATTACTGTGGTGGGGAAAGACATACTTTAAATGCACATGTGATTTATTTCAGTCAAAACTTTGGTAGTTTGGAACAATCTAAGGAATACACTTGTTAAAGAAACAATAGCGTCAGAAAAAAACACCATTCCCATTCCCAGTTGTCCGTCAAGCTTCAGCTGTACCAGCTTTCAAACTGATTATATGGTAACATCAGGTAAACTATTCATGTAGGAAAAGAGAAAAAAAAAAAGTATTTCAGCCTAAATAGTTTCACTTAATACGTTGAATGTAATGTATAACATTATATGATAGTTTCATAGGTGTTTAGGTGACCCACAGAGACATATCAATGAGATGCTCTCTACTTTTTTATTATTCTTCACTGTAATGCAATCTAAAAGGCAAATGGCCTTGCTGAAGAAAATTCTGGCAATAGAAATAATCTGCTTCCTTTCTAAACTCTTTTGGTGTAGTCAATTTCTTTTTTTAATTAGATATACCACCTAGGTAGATATCACCTCAGGTTATGCATTGGACCAGAATGGCTGTATGAAAAGGTAATCAATCTTACGGCACTTAAATAGCTCAAGTTTCAACAAGACAGTATTACCCAGCATTTTGTTGCCAAAAGGACCATGCCTGGGTATATGACCTATAGCACAGACCTGTTGCTGCAGAACGAGACAGAAGGGGCTGCTGGGAAAAATTCTGTGTTTCAAAGTGTTCAGGTCCTTCCATTTCAAGCCCATCAGGACCTTTCCCTTTCCTCAGCTGTACAGCACATGGCCTGTGATGAGATTCTTAGCCACATGCAGATTTTAGTGGCTACAGAAAGGATGGATGATTATGGGGTGGCCAATAAGATTTCTGTTCCAAAACAGTAAAGGTAGGAAGAATGGCTTTAACTACTTTGTCAAATCCTAAAGTAATTCCATTTTCTCATTGTATTGCTCTCCCTGTCTTATAGCATCTCTCTATGGCAGACTGCAATGTGAAGTTATTGACAGATTCTTGCTAGCTTTGGTCCAGGCAGCAGGCAAAACAGACAAGCAAAATGCAGCTGCAGACTACTTTATCTGACTTTTGGAAGTTTAACCCTTACTTGGGTAACTGTGCTACATTGGGAGCTATGTTGTGGATCTACCCTTAAAAGAAGGCTAAGAAAAATTATCATTTGTGTCTGGTCTGCAGTGGAGAGAAAATTTATATTCCACAAAACCAGCTCCACACCTTTACGGGGTCAAAAGGGCTGAGTAATTCTGTTGTATGTGTACTGAGAAGATGGGACCTACAACAGATGAATTGAGGGTCTTATGAAGGAAAAGGCAGTCAAACAAACAGTGCAGAATAATAGCCGCATTTGTGATTGAGGTGTTTAGTCTCATTTGCACTGATTTTACTTTAAAAAAGAGATTACAGGAGCTCAAGTTCTTGACGAGTAATCAATTGTTTTTTTCATGTTTGTGGTTAGTAAGTACAACATAATCCTTGGTGAGGAGGAGATTTTTTGTTTTGCATGCTTAACTAAGCTTGATTTGATGATGATGCAGGGAAAATGTCAGCATATGCTCCCATCTGGGTATTTCATTCTGATTCTCATATGTGGGTATGTGGTAACTATATTTACTTTTTAAGTGATGCAAGTGGCAAATTGTACTTTTTAAAAGATCACATTCATGAACAGAATGCTTATTGTCTGCTGTGATCTTTGTAGGTCAGAAAAAAACATTTTGCCCCTATCACTGAAAAATATGCATACTGCAGGTAACTTAAAATTTAGTGAGGCAGTGCACAGTTTAGGGTGGCAGAAAGATGAGACCTGGAGAAAAGAAAGAAAGGTAGACTGCCCTCACTGGTTGCTGCCTTCGTCAGAAAAATGGGATACCTTTCAGCCATAAGTCTGCTTCACTGCTTAAGATATTATTTTGCTGAACACAGAATTTACAGAAAAGCAACCCAGTTCTGCCAAGTTCTTCATCATTTGAAAAAGAAATATGAATAGTTTTGTCTGCAAGTATCTGTGTCCTAGTAGTTACAGAGGTTTTTATGAAAGCATAAAACTCTGATAAAGGGCTGATCTTTGCTGCTTTTTCTCATTTACCTGACAAAGAAGACTTTGGTTGCATGGGTGTTGTCTTCAGTGCATATAATACAAGATGGTGACATTAGATTATCAGTAGAGGCAGCAGAGAGGTCACTCTGGTCAATGCAGTGTCACTGCCATAACACTAAAAATGTGCCCAAATGCCCTTTCCTTATACTGGACCCAATTTTATTGCTCTTGTGCCTTCACCCATTCTGATTCTTTCTTTTCTCTCCTGAGCTTACTTGGCAAGGAAAAGATGAGGAAGATGACACTAATTGTTGCAACACTTACGGGAATCTAAACCTTTTCAAAGTAAAACCCCACATCTAATCCTGTATGCATTGGCTGAGAAAACAATACCACGTCAGAAAAATTAGGTATATTAATAATGTTTTCAGCTTTAAGACATCTTGAAGCCTTAGGGTCTACATTACAGCTGGGTCTTGATTGAGAAGGACATTGTCACTAGAAGACCTCCACTTGACATTCAAGCAGTTTCTAGGTATTTTGTTAGGTGATTAGGTTTATGAAATTTACATATTATTCTTATGATACAGACTTTTGTTCACACGAGAAAAGCAGAAGATCATGTGCTTATTTTCAGAAGTGATTCTTCCTTATTCATTCTGAAAGGTGACTTGACATTCCTGAGTGGTAGCATAAGGAGCATAGGCATATTTTACAGTGCTCTGGCAGGAGACAGATGGACATAGGATTTTGAGTCTCCAGTTGCTAGACATATCCCCCAGGCAGCTTCCAAACTACTGTAATGTTCTTGAATGTTAATACTTGCATTCTGACCTTTGTTGGCAAATGTGAGTGGCAGATATGTCCATCCTGTGACCCTACATTTGAAGAGGCTAAAACTTCCCTCACAAAGGAGGAACAGCCTTTAGCTAGAACCAGTATTGACTGAATCTGTGTTCAGATCCCAGAAAATAAAACAGTGCACTGTAGGTCTAAAGGCAGTTTTATTTGTCAGTTGTTATAATGAAATAACTAGTTTAGTAATTCAGGTATTGAACAGCAACTTAGACCAGAAGGAAGATCAATAAAAACCCCATAAAAATTACCAACCCTTGCCAAAAATGTAATATCTATCATTGCTGACCTGACCAATGCAGAATGTTTCCTTCTTACTAAAATCAATATTTGTGTTATCTTCTAAATGCAATTTAACAATATTAAAACAGAGAATATCCTTTTGGCATGAATCTTTGCAGAGCACTAATAAAAAAAAAGCCTGCTTAATATAATAGCTAAGGAACAAAGTCTTGGTGACTCTCTCAAAGGCAAGATAATACATTCACACTGAATCATGTCTTACATCTTCTCAAACTGAGCAGTTTTCACACAGTAAAATTAAGGTAAACTTTTAAAAAGAAAAAAAAAAGACCCTAAAAGGACTCTAAAGGCACAAAACACAACACGGAGGTTACATTTTGAAGCATTGTTGCAGTTCTTTAACAAGAATCATAATTGGACAGTTTAATCTGTTATATTAGAAAGGTGTCTGATGTAGATCTCAAAGGTAGAGAACTGATTCAGTGATGAACATTTCCTTTTGCCATTTGCATTGATAAAATTAATGCATCTGCAGTATAGGCGGCAACTCTTGAATAGTTCAACCTGGTTTATGAAGCCATACCAATGTTCAGACTGCACAGATGCAACTCTACTTGTCCATATAGTGAGATTGATTAAAAAAAAAAAAAGAGGATTTTAAGGATATTTTGACTTTTTCTCATTAGTATTAGTATTTACCTGTACAATTTTTAGTGGCTGCTTTACATCCTGGTATAATTACTTTTATCAAGAATGTGATTTTTACTGGTATAATTTGACCACAACTATGAACAGCTGCTAATTCCTACTAGAAACAGAATTAGGTGCTAACAAAGCTTATTCACCTTGCATTAACTACAGGTATACATACTGATTTCAGTGTTAGGGAGGACTGTTGGAATATGCATTCAACCTGAATGTTGTTCTTTCTTTCCTTACCAAGCAATATTTAAAATAATGACCTTGGTATTCCAGCATTTCCTAAGCTCAGGAAAGCAAGGATAGTAATTCAAATGGCAAAGTACAATGAAGTAGCTAAGGTAGTGGTGATGATATTTTGACAGCTAAGTTCATTATCAAATGCTTGATGTGTTGTTAAGAATTGTCAGTGTTCAGTGTGTGTGTGTGTGTGTCAGTCTAAAACTACCTATGGCCTTTCAACACGACTATTTCAGTATGTGCCCTTTGTTGCTTTTATTTCATTTTTTTTTTTTCTGCCACAGGGAATGAGGAAGGAAGCGTGGAGCTGAATAATAGAGGACTTCAGCTCTGAGTTCAGTATTCAGGGAATTGTCATATTTGAGAAAATTCATATTCAAGGACTGACAGGAGAAAGTAAACTTCTTTATACTAAATTGTTTCTTGATCACTTATTATTGACAACAGCAATATCCTTGGGGTGTGGACACTGGCATTCTTCCACGACCCCTTAAGTCTTGACTTCTACAGTGTTTGCAAAAAGGCCCTAGACATTTCTTCCCTTTGCTCTATGACTCAGAGCTTTAAAGCTTTCCTTTCTTTGTAACTGCTTCATCAAAGTTTTTTGTTAGAGACAAAATACATGGAAATTATAAAGGGAGGGAAAAACATCCTCCCCACACCCCCTTTCTTTCCTGGAAAAAACAGAATTTTGATGTGAAACTAACATAGTCTTGTGGCTAGGTTAATTTATTAAAAGTAAACTGAATTACATCATGAGTTAGAAAAATGTTTAAGATATATGTAGCCTTTTGTTAGGTATAATTAGACAAATTTAGGTAAAACACAAGAAAAGCATACTTATATTTATGATATAAATATAGATCTTTTGCCTTCTGGTAATGGAAAATACAAATTATATTAGAGATGGAGATATTCTGCATATGAAATATGTGTGTATATTGATATGACATACGGATGGCATTTATCTAATTTTAAGAGAAAATACGACTGCTGAGAATGTAATATCCGAATTGTTAATTTGTAAACAAAAAGACTTTTTTTGTAGGCCTCAGAATTAAAATGTAAATAGACACCAGGCACCTAACAATGCAGGTTTGAAATTTAAGATGTTAGAAAAATAGAAAATGAACAAGATATGTATTGGCACAGTGAATTTAAGAAGTTAACATTAATTTGGTGAAATGAACACGGGGGCTGTAAGTTCCTGCAAGTGCAAGTTTATGAAAAGAAACAACTTCATTTCCTGTTCTCATCATTTACAGAAAAGATGTTGAAGGACTGAAAAGCAGCATTTATAAAGCTTTTTCTTTATTATTATGATTTTAAAGAATACTTATGAATTAAAGGAGAAATTATTTAGAAGACTAAATTTTCACCTTTCTTAATGGTCATATTGGCTGATTACAAAAAACTGCTGTAAAGCAGGTAGAGGTATTTTAGGCATAGCCTATTGAAGAATCCATGGATTGAGTAAGGAGGCTTAGAAAGAATTTGGCAGTTGATGGGTCAACAGGGTGTGCATACAGAATTGATAGGATCCCTTCTGTTTTGCTTGCCAGAGAGACGGGGGTTTCTGCAGCAATGCATCTTGGAGATGACAAACTGTGAACTATAGTGTCTTGATTGGCAGCCAAAAGGGCCAGACTGCAGTACATTTTTCAGTCAGATGAAAACAACAACCCTTCAATTTCATAGAATTGCCTATTTCCCCAGTATTTCTTAACACACTTCTTATTTAATATTTTAAGCCAAAAATTATGAAAGGTAAAGTACAGAGACTCCAGATGACTCAGGAAAACATAGGGTTTGCCATTGGGCTTGGCCGTGCTCTGAAGGATGGCTTCCACAGATGCCAGGAGCGGGCTAAGGGGATGCAGCAGTTCTGCTGGGAGCAACAGCACTAGAAAACCCTGGTACTGCTAAGACACACATGCTGTCTGCAGCATAATTGGACTTCATATTTAGTTGGGTATAGGAGTCTGTCAGCCTGAAACAGAAAGAGCATTCTCAAATGTTCAGTGAAGGATAGCGGGTGTGGCTTGGGGGTGAAGGAGTGTTTTCTCCCCCATTTGTTTTCCTTTAGTGTGTTGACCTTTCCTCAGCCCATACTTACTAAGGATTCTGAAATGATACAGCTGTAGCTGGAAACACTCAAGATGTCTGGAATAAGAGGGCTAGGATCTATAGCATGAAAAAAATAACTCACAAATAAAGCTCGTTCTCATGTGCAGAGAACCAGAATTCAGCAATGTCAGGAAAATACTGAGAGGAAATGCAGTTGATTCTACTGTAACAGAATTCACTTTCATCCCTATAAACAAACATTAAATATATGCTTATGACACAATGAAATGGCAGAATAAAGTCAACCTTTATAAATGAGAAATGTGCTTCAGCTACAGGCAAAACTGAAAGAGAACTTTAATCAATATAATCACAAGGATTTTGACAGAGGATAATTACAAAGAATCAGCAAGATGTCAAGGCTCATCCTTATGTTTTTGATGCTTAAGATTAGGTATGAAGCAGAAGACAGCGCAATAAAATAAACCAGTATCTTAGGGGCTGTTCCTAACACATTATGTTTATATAGTAGCATTAGACAGTATTTAGTTTTTTATGCTTATGAATTCAAAACAACCCCCTATTTCTCTAACAACATTTAGATATTTTAGACATAATGCAAACTAAACTCATAGCTGGGAATAACCTTCTTTGGAGACATACAAAATTCCTTTTATTTTAAAAAGTGAAGGTTGCTTAATAAATCTGAAATTAGTCATTTATATTTAGTATTTAAGTGTGGATTATACTGTACCAAGTCACCTACAGCTAATTTCATGACCATTTTCTGCCCCATTGATGTAAAATTATGTTAAATCGATAGAGTCACACTAGGGTAAGTGATGTCTGTATTAGGATTGATTTAGGTTTCAGTGAAATTAACTGTGGTGTTTAATAATCAATTTGGGACAGGGTCAAAGTTACACTTTGCTTGGTATCAGGTTTTACTGCATCTGCTTTACATAACCTATGGCTCTGCATTGCATAATGATACCTTCTGCATTGCTTCCTTCTAGTAGCAGCAAAATCTGGACACAGACAGAAGACCTAGCAACAACTCTTGTACCACCTGCCTACACATTTTATTCCATAATGGGTTTCCTTGGTGTTCACCACTGCAGTGTCTGAACATAGTGCATCACATGAAGGAAATAGTTTTTACATGCAAGGTGAGAAAATAGTAACTCAACCTGGGAAATGAGGCATTGAAGGACTGCCAGAAGGGCTGCCTCCTGCTCCGGGCTGTGCACAGCCTGACAGTACAAACTGCCACCCAATAAAGTCAATGCACTTTGAGGAGTGAAGGATTATTGGCAGAACTTCTCAGATTTAATTGCTGTTGGCATCAAGTACATTGCTGAAAGACGCTGTGATTTTGGAGCTCAGGAGAGGTCTGAGATGGGGAAGAGGAAAAGGAAATTAATGAGACTTTTTGCTGAGTAAGGTGTCACTAACCAGAGCAAGAGCGATGGGATTTGATATTTGAGGAACCCAATTTTGTGAAAATGTGTGTAGGAGTAGAGTGGAATAATATAAAATATTTTGGTGAAGTGTGGTCATTTGTAGTTTAGGATTTAGCCAATCATGGAGTGAAGATGTTTAAAGGTAAATTAATGTTAATAATTTTGGACAGGTACTTCAATACTTGTTATAATGAGCCCCAGGTAGAGATATTAGTCAACAGATTTTTTAAAATCATTCTATTTGATTAAAAAATGCCCTCTAAATTATGTTGTGTCTATTTGCAAGATTGCTTAGGTTCTCTAAAAGGCACTTTTAAAACAGAGGTAGGTTACAAGTCATAGGAAACTCATACAGATCCAAGCAGGGCTTATGAACCTCACATGAGAACCCTTCCATCAACTACCAACTACCCCTGCAACACACAGACTCCACAGATACGTCTGTTCTTTTGTTCTTGAAGCCACTTTTCCTGGAAACTGTCATGGGTTCAGCAGTAGCTCATGCTCTGCCAGTGAGGAGGGAGAGATAGGGCGCCTGGTCTGGGCTAGTCGGGGAGGTATTCCATACCATAGCACGTGATGCCCAGGAGGCATACTGGGAAAGAGAAGGCTGGAGGGGAGAGCTCTGGAGAAAAATGGAGGAGGGAGCACATGGTGGTCGTCCAGGCAGGGTGGAGTGAGTTATGGGTCGGTGGCTGGTGGGGTGTTGTATTCTTTTCACTTGCTGTTTGCTGTATCATTATTATTTGTAGTAGTAAATGGCAGTAGGGGTTTTGTGTTATGCCTTAGCTATTAAACCGTTCTTATCTCAGTCCGTGGGGGCTACATTCTTTGGATTCTCCTTCCTAACTCTCCGGGAGTAGGGGGACTTGGTTTAAACCACGACAAAACCTAAAGGCATTTCAGGTTTGATGTGCTTGCAAATCATTCTCTTGTCCTCCCACAGTGCAGAAAAGAAGCCAGGGTTCATGGGGTGAGAGACTCCTCCAGATGGCAGCCTACACTTTTCTGCTGGGTCCTACTTACAGGCTTCACTCTGAAACAGTTTTAGTATTTAAGAATGAAGAGGAACTGCATGAAATGGATGATCAAGCCTAGCTACTGGAACCCACCTCTCCTTTTATTTCAAATGAATAGTAGCCACCCAACAGTCTGGCACACTTTTCCTGCCCAAGGAACCTGAATTTTTTTGCAGCATAAGGTTTCAACAAGTGACGAAAGACTCTTGAACCTCAGAGCAGCCTTTGGCCAAGGCATAAGTTTGCTTTACAAGCAGACAGGCGCGCACTTAAACCCTCTTGGCAATTCAACCTGGATGTCTTGGTTCATAGAAGCACAGAATGGTTTGGGTTGGAAGGGACCTCAAAGATCATTTAGTTCCAACCCCCTGCCATAGGCAGAGACACCTTCCACTAGACCAGGTTGCTGAAATAACAGATTCTGGATTTAAAGGTTGAAATTTGTGCCCCAGCTACTGATTTTCTTTATAAGAATGTTGTTTGCTTCTCCATTGTGCATTAAAAAATTACCTCTCTCTCTTATATTTTCTTTAAGTAAAAGGTGGCTGCTATATTCCTAACATCAAGCTGTGACTTTTTTGTCTCTGTAGTAATATAGAGGGGGTTACAGTCAGCAAAGTGCTTAAGCTCAAAAATGGACTTGGATTTATTAAACATGTATTTCATTATTTCCCTTGTTAGTGGAGCACTGGCACCAGTGGATTCCTTTCTAACTCACCCAATTTATCATGTATCCAGAGTTCATAAATTTTATCTGACATCTCAGAACTGCAGGAAAAAACAATATGGACTATGTCAGCCCTGGTTCATTTCCACATCTTATAAATATCATTGAATCATGGAACAGTTTGGGTTGGAAGGGACCTTCAAAGGTCATCCAGTCCAAACCCCCTGCACGTAAACCATACATCTACTCAACCAAATTACTCAGGAATTCATTATGAAAAAATCATAAAATAAAAAGGAGCAAAATTAAAGTTTCCAGACAGCAGAATTTTCTGTTTCAAGTATTAAAGAATCTAAGTGATGTCTCAGATAATTGACAAATCCTGTCATATCTCCATCTGTTTGTGCTGAATGTTTCCCTCCTGCACTTTACTAGTGGTTCCTCCAGTTAACTGAAAAAAAAAATACAGAAAAAGACTAAAGTCACTATTTTTACAGCTATTTATCCTGAATTTTCTCTTTGTTGTTTTCAGTCTGTTGCTTTTATACCCTCCATTAATAAACTAATTAAAGCATTTCCTTCCAGAAGCAAATCTTCAATGTTTCTTCTGCAAACCCATCTCTTTCTTTCTTGGAGGAACTTCCTAGCCGTAATAATTCTTCTAAACCCCTCTCTATGTATTTAGGGGATAACTTACTTAAGCAGAAAAACACAGTCCTTTGCATCATTTGTACTGACAGAAGAATTGTATGTTAAATCTCTTTGAAATAGACTCTGGTCCATGTAACACAGTCCTAGTTAGCTCTACTGCATACTCTGCAAACTACTTTGTCCCAGTTGTTTGCAGTTTACAAAGTGATTTTTTTCAATGGAAACACCATATTCTTCAGCTGACAACTAAAAACCTGATCCTTCTAGGTCTGTGTACACAATGTGCAAAATCAGATGGAATGCCTGACAGCTTAGCTGCACAGTGAATAAAGTGCTGAGAGAAACATCACTACTAACCTGCTCATGTAGTGAGAGGAAAAATATTTAGTGGTGCTAGCTTCTATTGCTTGTGCATTCAATTTGGAGCTGGAAACCAAAGACATTTATGTCTGAGCCTATAGCCTCCCTTAGTATTAGAAAGAAGATTTCTCAAAAGCGCGCAGTTTGGCTGAATTGTCCTTCCCATAGTAGGACCCTAGGGAGAGCCAAGCTGAGTAAGTATCAATGCCTAAATCTTCAAAAGCTATCTGAATTCCTAGTAACATTCCAGAAATATAATTTGCCATAATGGACTTATCTTTTAAATTTACTTCCACATTTCTATCACTGAAAATATTGAGTAATTTCTCTTTCCCTTGAAATGTAATGAAAGTCAACATTATCAAAAGCACCAGAAAATGAACTATTAATAAGCATCATGATGTGGTATTTCAGAAACTTTTTTTGTGCAGATTATATACTCTTCCTAATATGTATCTTAACATCTTATTCTGAGGCAAACTGATCACACCACAAGCCCGGGAAGCAGAATGCCTCCTGAAATCTTCACCTATAACTAATATTTTGACTTGAACAAAGAATTTGTATCCTGTTTGGACTGGGATTTCTATAGTGTTATAGTAACTCAATTTTAAAAACACTTTTATATTAGTAATCTGGAAACAATTGTATAGTATAAATACCAGGTATGAGAAAGAAAAAATATCTCAATTAGAGGAAAATGTACTTGTAGAAGATAACAACATGGAAAAGCACGCTAACAGAATATCTTAAAGAGAGGCACCGTGGAACTTAATAATATCACAACTAGCTCAGGAGAGATTGGCACAAATTCATTTTCATTTGTAGTACCTTCTGGCTCATCAGCTTGCGCAGGTTCATTGGCCCTGCACTGAACCAGTGCTCCATATGATCCATTTTAATTCAGGACACCACAGGCAGGATCACATACATGTCAAAGGATTGTCACAGCTGGTGACAGTGATAAATATTAAATTTAAAAAGCTTTCTAATACTGCAGACAGTCTTGCATTGTGCTTATTTGGCTTGTATTACTGTGCTGCCATACAACAAGTGGCAGCACAATTAATCATCAGCATCACAGGGTAATTTATTATGACAGTGAGCCATGTGTGCTCATTAAAGACAGCTTCTCTTTTATCCCTTCATATTATGTTCCTCCCTTTGTGATTCTTGTTGAGGAACTGGATTAACATCACTGAAATACTTCCTGGACTATCTGAAGATGAGGGTTCATGGGTGATGGTTTTTAGACCATCTATCCTGCTTAGCCTGAAGCAATGGAGGAGACAGAAGTTGTACACTGTCATGCAAAATTAAAAAACAAAATGAGGATTAAAAAACATTCATGAGCTAAGATGTGTTGTTTATTAGTGCAGGTTCCGTTACTGCCACATAGGCAGCCTGTGGTGACTTCTTCAAGTTCAAGAGAGACCAGACCACTACCATTGCCCAGTCAATTCCATCTGCCAGAGAGGAGGTCAGTTTAGCAGATGTGTGCGACATGTGCAATGAATATGCAATTTCCCACATCATTAGCCTGCTGACCAGCCATCGAAATGATCAAAGACGTTGATCAGATGGCTTTTCTGTCCTCTGTAAGCAAGTTTTGTGGCAGTCTTCTTGCTGGCATTGCATTACTGTGGTTTAAGGCTAATGCAAAGATTATAGCTTGTGTTTTTTTCGTTATAGCCCTTATGGCATAGTTGGGCTTATGCACTTATCCCTTTAGCCATCTAATTGCTGACCTCATTTGCTAATTAGTCTAAATGTATGGTAGGCATAAACTGTAGCAATCGAGCACTCACTAGAGCATTGCAGTACTAAGGAATAAAAGAAAACACTTATGACACTTCATCCTTCTACATAAATGTAATTTTTTTGCAAACTTTTTTGACTTTAAAGTTTGAATACCTTAAAAAAGAATGTTTATGCCAATAAAGACTAGATCTGTGATGCTGTTGCATAATATAGGTAGGCAATAACATAAAATATTTCTAGCAATTTATTTTTTAGGTTCAACAGAATGCAAAACTGTCTCACAGGGTGCACTGTTTATTTAATTTACTTGTATTCAATAGCATCTTTTCTCTAAAGAATTTAAAAGAACAACCTAAAAGCTTGAATGAGCCAGTAATAAAGGGGCTATAGAGAACATAAGAGGTTTTGCTTCTGATTTCATGTTTGTAATTTCTGGAAAGCAACAGAATATTGTTAAAAATATTCCACCATTTATATTCATTTTCTAGGAAATTCTCATATTTACAACATATGAATAAACATGTTTAAGAAAAAGCTTTGAAAAATATACTTGCAGTGGAGCCACTTAAAACATGTACAGTTCTGTCAGAATTAATTTTCTAAACAATATTCTTATTATTAGAAAAATCCACCAGAAGGAGGAGAACATTTCAAAATAGCAGACTACAAAACCATTTCTGCACTCCGATTACTTGTGCTTTGTGTGACAAGTGACCGGTCTCCATTTGCCTTTCTCATGCACGTCTCATTATTTGCTCCTTCACCAGTAGCCCACATCCTCACAGCTTATTTTAGCATTTAAAATGCCTGGCAGAAGAGCTTCACACATGATAAACGTCAAGGAAAAACGCCTCACATCAAGCTGACAGACCAGTTGTTAATCTGCCCTTTCAAAAATACAACTTCCATTAGTTTGAGACCTACAAGGGCTAATACCTAACCCTCTTCCAGGAATATGATCAGCAGAATATCATCATGTTCTGCTGGGGCACCTGGATAAGTCTCCTCCTACCAGACCACCACCCTCATGTCTGCCTCTCCTTTGGGTACTGAAATTCAGCAAAATCCATTTGCAGGCAATTTGGAAAGCTCAAAGCAGTATTATTCTTCCTTTTCCTTAGCTGAATGGTTTCCCTGTTGCCTGGAGGAAACACTGATAGCTTTTAACCCTTTCAGATCCTGCATGACTAATGAAGGTGAGGAGAAAAAAAGAGCATATGTTTTAATACAGATTACATTGTGGGTTTTTTTCAATACAGATTTATGTATATTTAAATTAATAGGTAGATTGCTGAAGTCAGAGGCAGCTCTTACACTGGAAAAAGTGAGCTTCATCTCTTCTGGGACATTACAAACATCACTAAAGCCTTTGTATGCCTGTCCTGATCTTCATAGGTGGTTTAACACAACAGGAGTAACAACAAACGTCATACAAACTTGTTATGGTGTGTAACGAGTTGCAACACCTAATAATCTCTTACAGAAAAAGAAACAAAACCAAGTTGTCTTCTTACCAGCCCACTCAAATGCTGAAACACCGCAGTCATCAGACATTCCTGTGTGCCATCTTTGGGGTTTCACTGACTATCCCTAAACTCACAAAGAGTGGCACACAGCAACTGATGCCAAGCATGAAATGTTTACCTGAGAAAAAAATATACAAGGTGCTTAATAGATTAACAATTTTTTTCTTGCTTTCCAGAATATCACAACTGAATTTCTGCCTTGTTACTATCACCTTAATAATAAACAAACTATACTGGTTTTGTTTAGTAAGAAAGCATTCCCTTAGACCTCCATTAAATTATCTGCACATACGTGCACATATGCAAATATACACATAAGTCTACTACTGAATTTTCTGTTAAGAGCCCCATTAGCTGATAAACATTAGAGCCACCACTATCTGAGGTTATTGCATAAAATTTATGGTGGTTGGTTCTGGGTGGATACCAGGTGCCCACCAAAGCTGCTTTATCGCTCCCTTTCTCAGCTGGACAAGGAAGAGAAAACATAACAAAAGGCTCACGAGTGTCATGGGTTCAGCCGTAGCAGTCATTTTTTCTCCTTGTAGCTGGTGCAGTGCTGTGTTTTAAGTTCTGGGCTGGGAACAGTTGCTGATAGCGAGTATGTTTTGAGGGTGTTTTTGTTCAAGGTTTTTTCTGAGCATGTGCTCTGCCGGGGAGGAGGGGAGGCTGGGAGGAAGGAGAGACAGGACACCTGACCCAGGCTAGCCAAAGAGGTATTCCATACCATAGCACGTGATGCCCAGGATGCAACTGGGAGAGAGAGCTGGAGGGGTGGAGCGCTGGAGGAAAATGGAGAGAGCACGCGGTACTCGGCCAGGCAGGGTGGAGTGAGTTATGGGTCGGTGGCTGGTGGGGTGTTGTATTCTTTTCGCTTGTTGTTTGCTGTATCATTATTATTTGTAATAGCAGTGGCAGTACTGATTTTGTGTTATGCTTTAGCAATTAAACCGTTCTTATCTCAAGCCGTGGGGGCTACATTCTGCTTTAAACCATGACAACGGGTCAAGATACAGAGAGGGAGAGATCATTCACCAATTGCCATCATGGGCAAAATTGACTCAGCTTGGGGAAATTAGTTTAATTTATTACCATCCAATAACCACAGTAGATTAATGAGAAATAAAGGCAGACCTTAAAACACCTCCCTCCCTCCCACCCGATTTTCCCTGCCTCTTCCCACTTGCAGTGCAAGGGAACAGGTAATGGGGGTGTAGTCAGTTCATCACACTCTTCCCCTGCTCCGGAGTGGGGACCCTCCTAAGGGAGACTGTTCTTCACGAACTGCTCCAGTGTGGCTCCCTTCTGAAGGCTGCAGTCCTTCAGGCACAGGCTGTTCCAAAACCTTGCTATGCAAATCCAATAAAAGGTTCTATATGTTTGTGCATCTGAAAATCTATTGTTTAAATGGATAAATTAGAATATTAATATTTTTGTGATTTTTTATCACTATTGCATATATTTTTAATTTCTTTGTCTGCTAGTTAACCTTCTTATATGAAAGGGGTTAATTTATGTTAATCCTCTAATCTCCATGTTCTTGCTATAAATTACATCTGCTTTAAGGTTATGCCATATTTTTACTAAAAAATCTCATGATTCAAAATATTCTTCTGCTAATTATGACTACCAATGCCAACATTATTATGTTTTCTAACACAGAGAACAAATACACAAACATCCAAACATATAGAAATCATATAGCACTTCATTTCTCAGATGAAGTTGTAGTAAAATGTAACAAGAGTAATGATAAACAATTCAATTAGCCATGAGAAACTGTTAAAGGAAAACAGGTATTTAGGTCTAAAAATACTTCCTGTCTGTCTTTTCCTACTCCTACTTCACTTTGATTCTTTGGTTTGTGCTGCATGCAACTTGGGTATGTCTGCAACTTCAGGGTCATAGAATAAATGTATCAACTTCATGCTTTTTCAACAGCTGAAAAAAACCTAACTGATTATCTAAAAATAAAAATTTAGCAAAGTGCACCTTGGCAGCAAACAGTACATTTATATTTGCAGATGAGTAAGTGGAAGCAAAAGAGATAGAATCTCACTTACAACTTTCCTCTTGCTTATGATGTAACTCCCCAGCATGCTGTTGACTAATGACAGAAGAAATGAGTAATGGGATAGGAGGGAGGTATTTGGCTATGGTAATGATAAAAAATGGAAACACCTGTGAATGCAGAGACGAAGCAGTAGACTTTGTTCTTTTCTGGATGGAAAATAAAGGGGGATCCAGGCCAGAACCTTGATGGAGGTATCCTGTGTGCCCAGTTTCTTTTTAAAATCATTTTTAACAACTGAACACACTGCACTGAAAAGCTTCCCTATCAAAACTTGTCCCCACTCAAGGGAGGGGAGCTAGAACTGGATGATCTTAAGGTCCTTTCCAACCCTAACTGTTCTATGATTTTATACATCTTTACAACATAGCTCTTTGTGCAGGAGGACTAAGTGAAGGAATACACCTCAGATTTTTTAGACTGTTTCCATAAAAGTGTCAAGCAGCCACTTTGGCTGACAAGTAAGAACAAAACTGATAGGACAATCCCTAATATGTAAGTGCTGCCTGATACATGACCTATCATACATCGCTAATTTTAGTGATCACTAGTTGTGGATTAATGTCTACATTTTTCAGAAGCATGAAAGAGATAAAAGAGATGCTGGCAGCACCCACCCTCATATTTGGAAGAATGTGAATGTTAGCTGGGAATTAATGATCAGAAGTCATCACTCCTTTTCTTTTTCCTGCTTTAACACCTTACAGCATCTTTTCTGCCAAGAAGCATATCTAAACTGGTTAATATTCTATATGTTATTGTCTACAGTATCCAGAAGGAAAAGCCCATTAACATGCTAACTTTATCACCAGGACTTCTTCGCTCCTGGGAATATAAACCTGGCACAACCAGGGAAAAAGTTCTTTTAGCTTGGGAAAATAGTTTTATCCCTTTGTGATAACTTAAATATGCTCCTGAAAATGCACTCAGAACATCCACATAGAATTCTTGACTTTTTAATGCATGGCTTTTAAATTAATGTTAAAGGCAATTACACTGCAAGATGCTCTGTAAACCATGTGCTGATAATTAATGATATAAGAGAACAAGCTTCACCTCTGATAGTAAAATTGTTGTTCCTTTTGTTTGATTATAGCATTCAAGTTTTAATGGTGTAACAAATGTTGTTGGCTGAACACAGATGTTTCAGCTGAGATGTCGAGAAAATTAGTGTGCCTGACAGATTCACCAGCAGCATCTGAAAGATTATCCATGTGACAAGTTTGGCTCTCTTCAGCCTGGTGTGTTAGGTTTGTTAAACTTCACTTTCCAGGATCAACATAGATGGGTGTTTTTTAGTTCCCAAAAATGTGTCTACTTTGTGGTTGTTCCTACTGTCTTTAGAGGTGACAGAATGATCTGAATTCAGCCCATAAGGGAGGTATGCGTTTGGGGAAATGAGCAAAGAAAGCTCTGCTCTCTTGGAAACACTGCTCTCTGGCATACAATTTAGCTTTTTTCATGTGAAGGTTATAAGAAAAAACAGGTCTAAGGATCAAGCTAGCTAATAATCTGACCCATCCTGTGACCCCTCCCACAGGGATGCCAGTGACTCCAGTCAGACCCCCAAGATAAAGGAATGACTGAAAAATACTTTCAGGCCTAATATAAAGGATCTTGTTCCTTCCTCTTTTGTGTGGAATCAAGTATTAAATGATATTTGTGTAGCAAGTGCAACCTGTCTCCCCTGCACTCTCAATGAAGAATTAAAAAAATCCTTCCCACTCTGTGTATTTGGAAACAAACTTGACCTCAGAATTTTTATATTGAGGATTTTATTGTGGATAAAACCTAGAAACTCATGGTTGTCAGTTTACTCTTACACCAAGTGCTTGCTGCCATCTCAGCTTCTAACCTCCAGCCAATGGATTCTTACATGTTGGAGCTGAAGTCATACACAGAGGTACATAGTTAATGAAGTTCTTAATTGTTCTTCAAGATTAATGATGCTATTCAGCCATGTAATATTACGTTCTTTATTGCTTGCCATGCTTTCTTTGATGGCTATAGCTATAGGTAACAAAACATTAAAGAGGGAATTGCTATTTACTTGTTTTGCGTAACTACTCAACACAGTTTTTCTGCATGAATATGCTATGCTTAACTTCTTAGTTCAATCTCTATATAAATAAAAGCTTTAATAGGAAACTTGTATGAGTTAACAGAAATTGTTCCTAGTGATTTTAGATTTAACATGGTAGGCTGCTTTACAAACTCTGAACTTGATTAAGAGACCTATATAGCAGTTGAGATTTCCAGCAGGTTCTTCGTAATGCATAACCTGCCTCAATTACTTTAGCCAGTAAAGACTGTAGTTTTTATGAGGTCAAATTAAAGATTACTTGTGAAAAGGAAATAGACATTTTAACAATGTATCTATTTGCACACCAACTTCAGTTCTTAACTGTATACCTAAATATTTCCTCTTTGCCAAAGCTTTTAATAGAAAACTTCCCTTCAGTGTTTCAAAGGTCTCTTCAGAAAAGTATTCACCAGTTCTCTTGTACATTCATCAAATGCTTTTGAAAGCATTACTTTTTGCTCTTACAACTCCAAGGTGGCACAGCAGGAGACTTTAGACACAAAGTAGATCATGCAACCTAATGACTTTCTGGAGGCTTAACATGCCAGTGACCTGGACCTGCCTGGGCAGTAAAGCTCCCAGAGCACTTTCTGTAAAAGAAAAGAACTTATTCTGGATCTTTTTTTCTGGTCTGTGAATAGCAAATTGTGCATAAGTTGTCTTTTCTTCTTCAGCTCTGAGACAGGTGTCACAATAGTGTTAAAAATTATTTGCAAATAGATAGCACAAAGGTAGACATACAAGCACATAACAATGATTTTTACCATGAAAAAAATTATGGGTGCATAGCTTGAAAAACATAAGACATCCTCTAGAATGGCAAAATACACAGATATAAACTAATCAAGTTTTCCATAAATTAGAGCTATATGACTTTTGCAAGGAAAAATGTTCATATAGGATAAAGCTAGCAGGAGTCGTTCGACTTTGCAATACATTTTTTAGGTCTGTGGTATATCTGAACACTTCCAACTCTAAAAAAACCCAGTGTGGGTAATTATATTTGAAAATTTATCATTTGCATTTTAATCCTTTGAATGCTTGAAATTTTTGTATACAGACAGAACTTCATTGAAGCAGTCAGGGATTTCTAATCTTGCATCAAGATCTGCTAACTGTGAGGTACACACTACTGAGTTCTGCAATAGCATTGGAAACACAAATATGATGTAGGATTTAGTACTGATCTGAAAAGATTTGGAATTTTTATTAATACTTGTATAATCTTAACCAGTGGTTTTTACAGATAAAATTCATACACTCAGTGAACTACCTATTATAGAGGCCACTCAAGCACCTGAATGTTCCATTTCCCTGGTAACTGTATGCCCCGCTTGCTGCCTTGAATTTTTCAGAAGAACCATATTACACTGTTGCATTATCCAAATATTATGCAATGCACTTGAGAACACATAAGGCTCATTGGTAAAAACAAAACAGGGAGATATCATTTGGGGCTGTTAAATTTAGGAATGTCTTGAAGCCACAGTTGCATCTGATAATCTAATAATGTGAGCATCTCCAGAAAGTGAATGATTCATTAAAAATAAATTACTCCTATTTATACCAATAAGTCTTATGCAAACATATTTGAGAACAGTTCAGGGCTGAATTGTTAGAAGTTGAAGCAGGTGTGGAAAATGGTCACAGTCATCTATCCTAGATTCACAGACAGATGACATGAATTTGGATCTGTCTCCAAACCTGTTAGCTGGCGCTTCCAATTACAACACTGCCTGCTCTTCCTCTAATTCTCCTATGCCTGTGCCTAGACAGATTAATGATAAAAATGAATAAGATCACAGTGTGAAAATTGGCTACGAAATAAAAATGCTGCACAAGATGCACAAATCCTTTGCTTGGAAAATGGTAATCAGCCTGTTAAACTAGCTTTACTTCTAATTGGTTTTGCCTGTGACATGACTTACTTATAAGAACTGTTGGAAGCAATCACATGCAGAGAAGGATATTTTCACTTTCTTCTTCAGGCTCCAAATTTGCTTGCATTTAAGCTAGAGGAAAAAATTTGTTTTAGTGAAACTAGAGCTGGCTCTTTAATGGTCTTAGTTGTATGAAGTTAATGGATTTGTACTTCCTTGGGGGACCTGTGTATTTCCTTGTAGGAGAACACTGAAGTTATTTGTTCACTGCGTATTAGGTCAGTTATACCTATGTGTACTCTTTTCTTAGTGTTAGAAAATAAGATGCAAAGGAAAGGAATGTGGGCAATGATTCTAAGAAGGTGGTTTGTTTCCAGACCTGGGTAAACACAGCTCAATCATTGTTACAGCTGATACCAAACTCACTAATTCCAGTGTAGGTTGGAAAAAGATACATTTCTTGAAGAACAGTAGATTATAACTGTAAGCAATGAGTTCTATTTTCTATAAACACGCGTGTTTTCATTGTGGATTTTTTACATAGATTTTATTATTCCAGTCACTTGGCCTTAAAACAACAAATACTACAATACATTTATCACTTGGAGTTGTACACTGAGCCACCTAAAATTGCCCTCACTAATCACTCATCTCCTTTGTGGTTCAACAAGTGAAGGTAATTTCTGTTGGCATGCTACCTTTGTAATCACTAAAGCAGAACAGCACCTGTTATTAAAAAGAATCATAGAGTCATAGAATAGTTAGGGTTGGAAAGGACCTTAAGATCACCTAGTTCCAACCCCCCTGCCATGGGCAGGGACACCTCACACTAAACCATGTCACCCAAGGCTTCGTTCAACCTGGCCTTGAGCACTACCAGGGGCGGAGCATTCACAGCTTCCCTGGGCAACCCATTCCAGTACCTCACCACCTTAACAGTAAAGAATTTCTTCCTTATATCCAATATAAACTTCCCCTGTTTGAGTTTTAACCCATTATCCCTTGTCCTGTCACTACAGTACCTAACGAAGAGTCCATCTCCAGCATCCCTGTAGGCCCCCTTCAGATACTGAAAGGCTGCTATGAGGTCTCCACGCAGCCTTCTCTTCTCCAGGCTGAATAGCCCCAACTTTCTTAGCCTATCTTCATAAGGGAGGTACTTCAGTCCACTGAACCAAGAAAATATTTGAAACACACAGTTAGATACTTATTTTTAATGCCTGTTATTTAAAAAAAAAATCAAGTAAAAATAATCTCTTGTTAGGAAATTGGGGATTACTCTTGCAGAATGCTTTTGCTTTCAGTATTGCTCAAGGACAATACTGGGTATTTAGGTAGAGTCACATTAAAAATATCTGAAAGAATGCATATGTTGAAGTCTGTCTATAGTGCTCAAAATTACAGCCTTTATAACTTGGGCAGAAGAACAGCATGCCCATTTTAGAATGAAACGAAAACAGTTAAGAAAGGACAGTCATTTAAGCAGGAAAAGGAAGTTATTTCAAATTCTAATCTGTATGAATTAGTAAATCAAGTACTTTAGAAGAACATTTCAAAGGCATAGTCAACATAATCAAATGTTTATTTAATAGCATAGTGAATTACCCCTGAAATCAAAAGCAGGTGATCCTAGTCTCTGGCTACAGTTATTAGAAGTATCAGCATTAGCAACACCTAACATTAAGAGCCAGAACCAGTTACACAGTGTCGCCTAGATATGTGCTGCATTCTTCCATTAAAAGTGTACTGCTGTGTAGGCAGAATATATATATATAATTCACTGGGCAGATGAAGAGCAAGAATAGAGCAGCACCAGAGCACTTGCTAACGGTTAACACACTCTCCTGAAAGGAAAGCAGAAAGGAAGCTGATAAAATTTGGAGACAAGGATGACTATTGGAAATAAAACTGGGCACAAATGTCATAAAACTAAACCTAGCATTTCAGGGCTAAGCACTTTTGTAAGATGCAATGTAAATGCAGAAGTAAGGGGCATCATTTCTACAGGGAGAAAAACAGCCTTGGTAAGCTCATGATCAGCGTGGTTTCAGATCCGGGAACATGCCTATACTTTGAAACCTGAACATACTTACTGATTGCAGCAGCTCAATGCCAACACATCCCATGCCCTGCATTTCCTATAATGTAGCTCTAGATAAGCCACTCTTTCTCCTGTGGGAAGCCTACCCTTCTAGGACTGGGTTCCCACTCTATAACAGGTATCCTGAGCACCTTTTGTGTCCAAGTCCGTTACAGGATGAAATGGTTAATACTTTTTTTTTTTTCTCATGTTTCATAACTGCCTTTCTACAAAAAAAAAATAGTAAGCTTTATCCTTTTCATTCAGAATTCTGTTCTTTGACTTCCAGTGTCGAGTGTCAGTAATACCAAAGTGACTCCCAATTGTATTTGAAAGCAGGCAGTGAAACTCCTGTTCAGTGAATGTATGCAAGTAACCCTTACTGACCTGAGCCTTTGTTATGATGATCCCCTGTTTTCAAAGTATTATCAAGAGGCCTTGATGCCACATCCATAGAAAGGGCCAGTACAGTCATCAAGTCTGAGGCAATGCCACTCTAATATTGTTGACAAGAACTCTCTGTGCTGCTGGGTAACAAGTGTGCTTGTATGAGTTGGACCACAGTATATGCATTCATGTACATGTGGGAATACTTCAGTATCTACAGACCTGCTCTTTAAAAACTAACATACGATAAGGCCTTGTCAAGGGAGTTATGATTAAACAAGAGAATGAAACTGCCTAAACTCTCACCAGCAGAGAGGGTTTGGTACAAAACAGCAGATCCTCTGCAAGGACAGACTTGGCTTTTCATGTCTCCCAGCATCTGCAATAGTGAGCACTTGGATGTTTTGTCTTAGGTAGAGCATGTTTAGCTCCCATAGAGGAGGGAGAAACACTAAAGACATTTTACTGGAAAATATTTTTTTCTTGGATTTATCATACAAGTTGAATTCATAGAGCAATGATAAAATGGCTGAAGTGTCATCTTGCTATTCTCAAATGAAAGGTCATTCGTTATGTCAGGAGATTATATATAGCACTTGGAAAAAAATAGGGGGATTAAAAATAAGATCAGTCTGTAAAAGCAGGACTCAATACTTGGAAAACATAAGTATTACACATATATGTCTATTTGTCACTGTTCAGAGTTCAAGTAGGCACTTGAGCTTTCAAGTGCAGTGGTTCTTGGGTCTCTCATCTCTTTCCTATATGTATGAGTTAAGTTTTTTCAGCTTCAAAACCCATTAAATTATTCAGCCATATCCAATGCTTTAATTAAAATGTGCATGGTATCCTTTTCCAGCACTGCAATTTATTTCCTACTAACAGAAATTAATTTAAAATAATCTCTACAAAGGGAGATAGCAAAATCTGCTAAACAATACATTAAGCAATCTCACACACCCAGACTAATTCCTCCTTCTTACAAATTTGCTGAGTCCTTTTACTTTTCATTGTCATCTGCTTTTAGAAAGCCTAAAACTAGTTGTCTCATGATTGAATGTAAATCTGAATCCAGACATTCATCATATCATCATCTGAACACAAAATGTGCAGGTCTGAGAAACATACTGTAGGTAGAGAGTGGAGGACAGCTACAAGAGAAGTACAAATATAAATACCACCTGAAGAGAAACACAGACAAAAACCACAAACAGTTATGTTGCTGCAATGTAGAAATGTTTTTTTCCAACAAATGCTTACATGTAACTTTCTCTGTAGCAAGAAATTGCACCAAAAATCCCACCTGCTCAGTTCAAAAGCTCTTACAGATTTGGAATTAGAACATAACATGGAAAGAAAACTACCAGCTATACCAGTTGTGTACTAAATTGTGTATATAGCCAATATGCCAAACCAAGAGGTTGTTGATGCAAGCTGAAATGGCAGAGAGCTTAGAGGAAAATATATTTTCATAAACCATTGGTTGAATCATTTAAAATTTTTATGTATGCCAAAAACAGTTTCAGACTAATCTATGAACAGAAAAGCAGGCTAAATATGTCAGTTAAAATGTTTAATGGAAGTAATTTAATGTCCTCCATAATGTAATCAGTGCTGGAGCTAGGGTCAGAGACACACATTCAGTCATTCTCTGCTAGCAGTAGTTTTGAAGGCCAGGTTGGATGGGCTTTGAGAAACCCGGTCTACTGAAAGGTGTCCTTGCCCATGTTAGGGTAGTTGGAACTGGATGAGCTTTAAGGTCCCTTTCAACCCAAACCATTCTATGAATCTCTGCATTTAGACAAACAAGTGTCCCTTCTTTATGTTTGCTGCATTCCCAATTGCTTCAAATGCATCATGTGCTTTATTAATTATGTACTGAAAATCAGTCAAATATTCATTACCTGAAGCAGATATAAATGTGAAGTAATTCTACTGAATCTTTTAAGAATACTATGGTCTTGACATTGTAGAGAAAACTGAAAGTTAAGCCTGCATCTATAAAAATTGACTATTCCCTTGAAGATTTTTCTTTGCGAGAAGAAGTGATTGCTAGTCAAACCTAATCTTAACACAATCTTCTTCCTAAAGTAAGCAAGTAAATCTGTCCACTCAAATCCAACTTCGCCTACTGCTGAAACATGTTCAGTTGTAATCAAACAAGAGATGTTACACTGAATTTCCACTTGGAAAAGGATTCAATTTAGACAGTGTCTTAGATAGCCTGTCCTGAAGATAACCTGACTAGTTATCTTCAATAAAGCAACAAGCCCTAGTATTTCATCAGATATTATATAGCCCAAAAGAAATTTTGTGAGACTTTTATGAGATGTCAGTGCAAGTTTGAGGAAAATTTGCAGGCAATCATCGAACTTTAAATCCTGTATCTATCTGCTGCCTAACTTTATATTTTTCCAGGATACCTTTTATTACTTTTTTTTATGACAATAGGCTAAAGCCAATTCGCAACTGTAGTACCTTTGGGCTTCCCTCAATACTGACTTAGTGTGTAGTGGTTATGTTTCACTTCCTTAATATTAAGATAACAAAAGACTAGAATTCTATTTGCTTGATTTCTGTTTAATTTTCTACACTAATCAAATTGGGTTGTTTTTTTTTTTTGCAATCCAGGGAGAGTTTAAAGGTATGCAAGATAAGCTAGCAAGTAAAAGGTCTTTTACTAGGACTAGTGGGGCATACCTTGACTTATATTTAACTGGCACTTCAAAACCTGAAAAAAAGATTGTTTCATGAGATATTCTGCAGGGCTCACAGTAACTGAACACAAACTGAACCACATTAAATTAGCCACTTAAAATGACTAGCCTGGGTTCACCTAAAAATTCTTTAAAATACACTCTTTCAGGAATAGCTGGATAGCTGAATAGGTGAAATCTCTCTGGGTATTGCTGAAGAATAATACACTGTTGCCCCTGTTGGGAAGTTAATTGTGAGACTTTCATGTGCTATCAGCCACACTCTTTTTGATGTGTTTTGTATGGGTTTTTCCTGTGTTGAAGTAAAATGAGAGAAAAGGTTTTTGATTTCTGACCACAGGACCCACTGAGCAGTCCACCTTAGGAAAAAACCTTTATCACACACCCTCTTTGCGACACTTGGCCTCTTCACTGTGGCTCAGACAGATTAAAAATTAAGTGCAGTTATTCAGATGTTAGTAACAGCTTACTTCCCCACCACAACCTGAGTCACACATACCATATGCTTCATGCCACTTGTTCTTATTTATGTATTTGCACCTGTGCACTTGCAGGTTAAACAACTATGTTTTGCTAAAATTGCCAGGGAGTAATGGTTTGAAATAGTCCACTGAGGTACCTAACTGTCATCACTGTGACTGCCTGCTTGTACTCATGCCCACCAGAAACACCTTCCTGAAGATGTCTTAACCATGTACCAGCTTTACACTTCTGATTAATTTCTTCAGGTAACATGTCTTAGATGAAAATTCTTGTCAAAACAGATATTCCAATGTATCTGATGGCTCTACTCAGCTGCAGATGAACCACAGCTCTCAGCAGTGCTTCTATTAAAGGATTGAATCGAGCTGAACAGTGATTTTAGAGCAAAGACCTCTAGCCTTTTGTTTTCTCTTTACTCTTTGCTTTCCTTAAGGGTCCTCTTCCCCATCCAAATGAAAAAAAAACATTTTTTCAGAGAAAATTTGTTGCTGAGAATGACAGAGAATTGGCAGCTGCAGAGCTTCAGAGCTCTCTGCAGAACCCAGCTGCGCAAGCAGCTGCATTGCAGGCGTCACCTTTCCCATCTCTTATTGTGTATCTGATCTTCCAAACTAGAGGATATGTGTCTAAGTGGGAAGAGATGAAGAAAGGTGGTTCATTTTCCATACATGTTTACTCCTTTAGCTTTAAATGTTGTCCAATATGAATGTATGTCTGTTCTCTAGAAACTGGGAACACATGACACTTTGAAAGCCACTAACAACGCAAGTGACTTTTGTTTATTAAACTGAATTTCTGCCAAATTCATGCCTGTGATCTGAAGGATTCAATTTTAACATTGTCAATGTTCTTAGAGTCCTTGACATTATTGTCATATATTTCATGTACCTATACTGTACATCACAGGTAAATGTATCTGTGCCAATTTTTCCCTAGAGATTGGAATAAACATTCCTGAAAACTACTGCCTTAAAAACAAAGAAAATACTGCAGCTGAAGCTATTCTGCAGCATTAACTTCTCTTTCAGGGATGTCTCCATCATGTGCTTCCTTAGGTCAATACTAAAGTGTTAATTAATATAGTAAAACATTTTAGACAAATTAGTTTGCATTGTTATGAAGAATATGGCTTTGTTTTCAAAGGAATAAGAAATTGTCTTTTTTAGAACTTTCACAAGAGCAAGCAGGTTTTTTTAAATATGCTTCGCAAGTGCTGTACTTTAGGAAGTCTCTTTTTTCCTAAGGGAAAGCCTTTTTGCATTGCAACAAAGTGAAACAGAATATGAAATGCCTCATCTAGCAGTGTTAGCTAAGAAAAGTGCAGTGGAAAACAACAGTTCAAACACTGCTGAGCATATTATATTTGAAAGCATTTTTATGAAGTATGAAGTGCAGATGTGGCAAAGAGGAATGACTAGCCATATTTCTCATTAGGTTTATTCCTACATTAGAAATGACATTTATCATATCAGTGTTGTTGCTTTTTTTTTTCCAGGTAAATCCTGAATTATGTTTATTGTTTGCATTATTTAAAGCATGTTTCTTTTGGCTTATATAAATAAGAATTATGTAAGAAAAATCAGTAAAAATGAAAGCATGATTTTTTCAAAGACACTACCAGACAAAAGTGATAGGTTGTTCATAAGAAACAGTATGCAGAAATTACCTATATGTTTGTGCTTTTGCTTCACAATCATCTTAAGCATGTCTATTCTGCTCTTCCCCACCCCCCTTTTTAATCGTTTATATACATATATATTTATACATTTAACTCCCAGAATTTAGCATTAAGATAAATCCCAAGTCATAAATTACTTGGCTTCTCCACAAAATTTATTTTATTGTCAAATGCATAAATAATTTACCACATCAATATTTTCCTGTTCTTAATAAAATGTGTATGCATCAATTGATCTCTCTTACAGTGGTAATATTTCTCATATGAATCTACATCCACTGAGAAAAATGTAAATCCAATATGATCATGTTTCATTAAAGATTTTGGAGCTTCCTGGTACTTCCTGAAGTCTGCTTTTCAACTGAGCACTGCTAAAACTGCATTAAGTTACTACATTAGTCTTCCCTGTCTATAATTGCTACATATATTAAAGGATTTATATATTCAAAACACAATATGCTTCCTTAGGAAAAATGCAAAAACAAGATGAGGCAAATGAGAAAGAAACATCATCTTAAATGACACAACTGATTTTTTTTAAAAAAGTCTTTTGGTATCTACAATGTCTAAAAAGAATAATATATAGCTTTACAATCATAATCATTAATGGAATCCCATATCTCTTTAAAGGCAAAATTATATGTTTGTTGACTGTTACATGTTTATGTCATGGGAGAGCTGGCATTAACCAGAGCATCTAAAGAGCATTTCTGTACTTCGTTATGCTTTTCTTAAAAACTAATCCTGCACGTGACCTGGAATATTGTAATTAGTTTCAGAAAATACAAGACTAAGACATTAAATGTTATTGTATTTTATTTTCAGCATCCCCTCTCCTTTTAATCCTGCAATACCCAGGCTGTTCCTAGATACAAGGCAATTAAATAGCCACAGGATGTCTTAAAACATTTATTAGCATCTATTCTAGGCACATACCTTTCATTAATTCAATACCTAAATATTATGGCCTATATTCTTATGGAAATTGTAGGATATTAGTCTAACAATGTTTTGCTGGAACTGGGTTATTCATACACAACAGAAGATTGTCACCTAGAGAAGGTTTACATTATGTTCCAACAGATAAGAACATCACCCATCTGAATCACACCAAAATACAGGTTATACATTGCCAGGACCTCAACAACCATCTTCCCCTTATGCACTTAAGTTTGTAAGTACAAGTGAATTATCTTTCATCTTGTCATGCAATTTTATTTCCCATCACCTAAGCTCACTTACCTCATGGATGAGCTGACTAATATGTATCTCCCCAGTTTTCAAGTCATTGGCTTGACTTTAAAATCAAGTCTGTTCTTGCTGTCTCATTTCTGAAGAAAGATTTGTGTGGATGGGTATTTTTGATAAACATTTTACTGCTATGCACTGTCCTTGTGTCACATGCCATTAGCCTATAATACTTGTGCAGATTTAGAGCTTTCTTTTATGTCAGATGTAGTTTCCACACCTCTGCTAGCAGTCTAGTAATTTCTTTACCTGCTGTACAGAAGCATTTACCTACCTGTTGGTACATTTATTATTCAGCAGTGTTCACTTTAAGAAATTTAATAGACTTGTTTCCAGTCTCCAGTGGCAAGACACTCAGTAGAAATTTTGAGCAGAACTTTCCTGGCAGCTTTGCACTACAGTAATATAAAGGTGTACATAAGTTATCCATCCATCTGTAAGTGATTTTGTTTAGACCTGATTAGCCAAGACTAGAGGCTAAAAGTTACAAGAAGCAACATTCAGACTGTCTGAGGTAGTAAAGACACTTATATAAAAGTCACAACAAAGGGTGGTACTTTCTTGTTTTTAGTATAGCTAGATAATAAACAAAAATATTATGCCTACTAAAAAAGACAACTGATTGTACAATGGAAAACTCCTCCCAGTCACCTCTCTTTAGTCACATATTTCTGTTGCCAGTAAGGACTTATATTTAGATTAAGAATTTATCATATTTCTGAGTCAAAATCTAGACCTTTTTCAAAATAAAAAGGGTTTCATATGTTAAAACAGATGATTTTTTTAACTGGATGTATCAGCTGTTTGTCACATTTTTATTAGTGTTCAGAAATCTGTGTGGTTTTATTAGAGTTCTGTGGCAGAAATCTGTTCAGCCATCATATCTGACAGCCAAGGAATTCATCTAATAATCTTTTATTCTAGGATTCAGTTGTTTTGTTGCCTTTAGCTCTAGACAGACTTTTGTACTTCTAAGACCTTGATATTTTACAGGTACTAAGTGATTTTTGGCTAATAACATCACTAGTTTTTAGCCTTGGAGATAATTCTGGCTTTGCAGAATATGAAATAAAGTATCCAGGGAAGGGATGATTGTGGTGATAGCTATAATTATGAGACTGACCTCACACAGGCTTCATTATTACACATTTCCCAGAATGAGGAGGAAAAGTAATAGATGAGTTGCTCACAGAATAAAAATGCTTCATCAGCATCCATCAGCTAAAATGTAGGAAGATAAAGATTGGCCACCTTCCAACCAAATAAAGCCAACTTTAGACTGCTGTTGCTCAAAACATATATTTAATCGAACCAAGCTAATGAAAAGCACAGTATATAGAGTTGAATACTATATGGAAAAAAGTATACTAACCTTCTCTAAAAATCAAAATTGATCTTGAGCCCAAATCTATGAGAACTTTTTAAAATACACTGGTGAGCTGTTTCTTATCAGCTGCTGATGAGACTGAAATAATTCATGCAGTATTTTTAGCTGAATTCTTTGGAGTATGGATCTGCTTGAGGTTAGCTTCCATATGGCATGATAGAGATGGGAATTACCCTCAGGTCTTGATTGTCAAGCTACAGATCTGTCAGGACCTCAAGAAGCTGCACCACTGAAATTGAATGTGTTTGCAGAAGCACTCACCCTATGCTTAAGTACATACCCCTTCCTGGAATCCAAAGCCTCCTGATAAACACCCAGGTATCATCTATAACATATGGACCAGCTAAGAATGAGGTATACAAAACCCGCAAAAAGTTATGCCAATAGAGAAGGAAACCTAGGAGGTATTTTAAACTACATTTTTTTCCCTTGGGACTCGAACATGAGTTACCGAGCAGCAATACAATTATCACTTCAGTAGACAAGAGTGCACAGTTTAGAGATCTTTACTTCTAAATTGTTGCCTGGTTGAGTCAGAGAACTGGGGAGGTTTAACCAGTCCTCTAGCAAAATTCACATTATTGCCTATATTTTCCTGTTACACCCACAGTAGCTTAGAAGTAGTGGAGAATTTGTCTGGTTTTGGTTAAGATGATATTTGCTACCCATAAAGAAGCAGTGATCTTTCTGGAAGTTCTGGATAATTTTTAGTCATGATCTATGAAACTTTACTAACATTTCTGAAAAATTGCCATTCTGCATAAAAGTCTAATGAATTTAATTTGAAGAGCTCTGTTCCTTGGGCACATATAGTAGACTATTTCCACGTTTCTTGAAATATGCTTCAACATTTTTCAATACAAAGCAGTGCACAACATATAAACCTTAACACTATTTTCATGATTTATTTGAAGCAGAATGGCTCTTGTGCAGTGTAGGGAACTAAATTGTGTGTATCCAGCCTTCCATCTTTTTAAATATCAAAAATACTGCACACAATTACTCTCAATCCTATTACCTTTACATATATGAATTAACCAGTGGATGGCTAGAGATGGCAATTTTAGAATAAAAATGAAATTTTATAATTTTACTTTACAATAATATAAATGGGTAATCCTATAGAATATAACACGTAAGCAAAATATGATGAAAAATATTATTTATGGGTTTTATGATATGTTCCTCTCCACTTGCACCTCCCAAATGTCTCAAAGCTGACACTTCATACGGTGCTTGCAACAGCACACACCATATAATAAAATGTGCTAAGTAAAAGCATTTTCCAGTAAAAGCTGTAGTTTCAGTTTGTCCTTTGCTGTCTCCAAAGTTATTCTGTGCTTGATCTTAGCCCAAAGGTGACTTTTACAAGAAGCTTGGAAGAAGTTCTCTGTCATAGTTGCCTATGTTGTTCTTTGGGGAGAACAATCCATCCACCCCTATCTAAAGCTTTATGATTTCCATGGAATCCTAGAATGGTTATGGTTGGAAAGGACCTTAAGATCATTTACTTCCAACCCCCTGGCCATGGGCAGTGACACCTTATCCCAGATCATGCCACCCAATGGTCTGTCCAACCTGGCCTTGAACACTGACAGGGATGGAGCTTTTCCATTTCTTTGGGCAACCTGATCCAGTGCCTCACCACCCTCACAGCAAAGAACTTCTTAATTACATTTAACCTGAACTTCCCCTGTTCAAGTTCAAACCCATTACCCCTTTTCCTATTGCTACAGTCCCTGATGAAGAGTCCCTCTCCAGCACCCTTGTAGGCCCCTATTTTGTTCAAAGTAATATTTTAGAAGGTTTAAAATTCAAGATTTTGTAATTTGAAGTCACCAAGGGGAAAAATAAATCAAGTCCTGCGAACCATTTAATGGTCTGATCTGCAAATATGTGCGGCTGGTGATGATTCACTGAGAAGACCAGAGAACATTTTCTACTTCCTTGGTTATCCCTGCTGTCCAGAGCGCACATACAGAGGGATTCTTTCAATCATCTTAGACACAGCCATATGGCACTTCTAACTATGGGGATGAGATGAGCCAGCAGCTATGGAAAACTTGCTTTTCTGTCTTCCCAGTCTTCCTTCTAACATTTCATACCCGGGGAAGCATAGGCAGACTATGCTCACGAGGCATGCACAGGATAGGGCAGAAGGCACGTAAGTCTTTCATACCCATGAGTGATTCCTCTACCTGAAAAATAGAATCTCTTCTGACTTTGCTCGTATGATGTTCTCAGAAAATGAGTAATGCTATAGATGCCAACAACAGGGCTTAGATTATCAGTCATCCTAATTTACTGACTACTTGATAGGGTCCTTGTCTTCAGCTTTTGGAAGAGTTTTGAAAACATTCTGTCCTGGGTTGAAAGTTTAGAATCATATAATCATTTAGGTTGGAAAAGACCTCTAAGATCATAAAGTCCAACTACTAATGTAGCACTGCCAAGTTCACCATTAAACTGTATCACATCTTCACGTCTTTTAGATAACCTCCAAGGATGTGACTCTATCACTTCCATAGGCAGCTTGTTACAATGCTTGACAACCCTGTCAGTGAAGAAACTTTTCCTAATATCCAATTGAAACCTCCCCTGGCACAGCCTGAGATCATTACCTCTCATCCCATCACTTGGTATTTGGGAAGAGAGACTGACCTCCATCTCACTACAGCCTCTTTCAGATAGATGTAGGGAACAATAAGGTCCCTCCTGAGCCTTCTCTTCTTCAGACTAAACAACCCCATTTCCCTCAGCCACTCCTCATAAGACTTGTGTCCTAGAGCCTTCACCAGCTTCGTTGTTTTTCTTTGGACACACTTCAGCACCTCTGTGTCTTTCTTGTAGTGAGGGATATGGAACTGAACACAGTATTCAAGGTGCGGATTCACCAGTGCCAAGTACAGGGAAATCACTTCCACGGCTCTGCTGGCTACATTACTTCTGATACAAGCCAAGATGCTGTTGGCCTTCTCGGCCAGCTGGGCACACTGCTGGCTCATATTCAAGCTGGCTGTCAACCAGCACCCCCAGGTCTTTTTCTAGGTGGAGAAAATTTCTAGGTGGAGAGAAAGACTAACTGCAGCTAGCAAAGTTGCCATTATGCTTATTTTAATGTTATGTTGTAGAACTACCCTGTCAATTTGAAAGGGGTAGGAGACTCATTTACATCAGATTATCAGAACCTGTGAAGTTCTTTATCTTCTTTGGAAGTGCTGTATAACACACGTATTTTTACAGTCGATTTTAGCATCATATACGGTCATCATACAAGCTTCCCACAAAAAAAAGCAACCCCAAAAAAACCTAAACAACCTAATTGGAAATCAATGCATTGAAATAAAAGAAATTGATGATTTTTTTTGACCTTGCTCGAGAGAGGTCACTCAGGTGTTTGTTTGGATGAAAGGTAGAGTCCTATATTTGGAGGTAATGCTAGTGACACCTGCGCACCACAATACCTCCACACTATTCTTTACACAGCCCAGTTGCAAAGAAAAAATACTCCCCATCTTCCAGTACCAATCCAATTTATCAAGGTTAGCTTTGGAGATACAGCAGTGTGTATGCAGCTACAGTATGTGTTAGCCACAATATTGTTCTGTTGAAAGGCATTAGCTTTGCAACATATTTGACTAACATAGTGCTGTTTCACTAAGTTATTGTGAGCTAACACAGAGATGTACTATGACATATATGTTCTGGGTTTGGTGTGGAAGGGGAATAGTGAGATTTCTGTCTAAACTTCTCTGACCATAAGTCTGTCCTCCTCTAATAATTTCTTAATATATTAACCAATTTCCCCCAAAGGGGTGGTGATCTCAGCAAGTTCTGTTTCTGATCTACTGAGAGACAGGAAAGAAAAAAGAAAGTACTTTTCATTCTAACACCAGCCAGCTGATTAAATGTCTCATGCCTACCCACTGTGAATAATTCTAACCCAACCTAAGCACAGCACAGGGAAAGATAAATAAGGAATAGGAAAGGAAGCAGAGAATCCTGGGAAGAAAAGGTTAGGGTTAGGGTTAGGGTTAGGGTTAGGCATCAGAAGGTGACCTGGGATTATGTTTATTTTTTTATATAGGAGTAAAGTGACGAGCTACAAATCTGCTGGAAACACAGCTCCATTAGTTCCCCCACTCATAAAACAGCTTGATTTCTATAAAAATATTCTCATCACAGTTAAGAATTAGATTTCAATTAACTATTAGAAAAATGCCCTTTCATGCAATGTAGCCACATGAAGATAATTTAGTGAGACTGATTAGCTTGTGGTGGAAATGTACAGAAATGTACACTGATACTAATTTTTGCAGCTGCAATGGTATATACATTTTTTGTACATCCGTGATAAACTTTCTATATATTAGTATCTTCCCTGTGAAGATGGATGCCAAGAGTCAGAATGACTAATTCAGTCTCTCTTACTCATTGAAAATGAGAATTGCAGCCAGATATGTGCTGTAACCTTGTTATGACAAGGATTGTCACTCGGAGATACAGAGATCCTTCTGGATACAGTGCTTCAAATAGTCTGCTGAAATAAATGAGAAGAGTCTCAAAGGCTTTGATTCAAGTGGGTTTTATCAGTGCTATAGCTTTAAGGCTAAAGATATTTTCTGCTATTTCCTTGCTTTTGATAATATTAAGGATGTGGAAATAGAGCAAGCAGACAATTTAATAAGAGTATGCTTTTAATAACAGTAATGCAGATCTTTCTCAAAATGGTGGGAGAAGCAAAACATAGAGTGGAAAAGCTAAAAGACTTAATGATTTCCCATGCATTGTAGGCTAATTGTTGTACTGAGCTGGTAGGATATTCAAATCTGCGTTTTTTTCAGGGAACTTAGAAATTTAAAAATAGTAAAAAAAAAAAACCCAAACTGCTTTATTTTAATTGCTTATGTTTGGAATTAATTTCCCCGTCATGCCTGTCTATGCCTGCAGTATGTATTTGTACAATTTCTATACAGAAAATAAAAATTAAGTATACTTATATCTGCAAAAATAGTATTTTTTTCTTTTAATGTTAATTGTATTGAATGCTTCTTGGAAAGTCTATCATTTTGCTTATCTAATGTATCTGTATACTTTCTACAATATGCACTGCCGATATTCTTTACTCAATGCCATCATCAAGTGTTTTCTGCTCTGGATAAACAGCTTTCCAGATGGCAGATTAAAAAAACCAAACAGTGAAGGAACAAATGAAACTCTTTTAGGTAAACAGCATTCCTTAGGCAGGTTCAGTACCAGATTCCTACTTTTTAAAAGTTCATTTTTGAAGTAAAGAAGGATTTTTGCGTGGTCTTCATATTTGCAGTCTATTCACAGTTTGACTATTCACTCTTGCACATGTGCTGTAAAGAGCCTTCATCATTTCTTAAGTCACTCCTTTCGACTCCATTGTTCTCTCTATGATTGCATAGATGTGAACCATATAGAAGCTTAGTGTTGAATAAGAAATACAAATTTCAGACATAGTTCTTTGATTCCTTTGCTACTTGTGCAAAGCAAGGGAAAAGAAGTTCAAAACCTACCTGGGCTAGTAGTATCTCATTCTGCTAAGATTATTTAAGTCCTAAAGATATGCTGCTGCAGGTCCAGTGCTGAGGTATGCTGCTGAGTTGGTTTAACTTCATTTCAAGTTTCATATCATGACATTTGAAGATCTATGACCCTATTTCTCATGTAGTTTTATGGGGTTTTTTTGAGGGGGTGTTTTGGGTTTCTTTTGGAGGGGCAGGAGGGATTTGGTTATTTGTGGTCTGTATAAGATCCATTTGCACAGGTGATGGAACCTGCAAATGACAGAAAGTTGTAGCTCTCTTGTGGTCAATGAAACTCAGCAATCAAGGAACAAAAAATATTCTCTAGCAATGCAAAAGCGGTAACATCCTCTTCACTTGCAGATCCTTGTGAGGAAAGACCTGCATCCCATTTACCTACGCCGTTGGTGAGCATAGAGAAGGCATCTGTGACTTTATTTCTCACGCCTGGTATGTAACGTCCAGACAGGATTAACAGTTATGAAGGTTTAACTTATCTTCTGTCTGGGACTCTTAAAATCTCATTCCTGTTCCCTGTTCTTTGAAGCTTCTCCATAGTTCCATGGGGTAGATTTATTCCTTGAAAAGCAGCAGCAATAATGTTTCCAGTAAAATAAAGCTCAAAACACTTTCACACAGGTCATCAGGAATCATTATCCCTCTTTTACATATTGTAAAATTATGGCATAGATATTAATCACCTGCCTGTAAAAAAAATGCCATTAAAAAATTCAGAGGCTGACTTGAAATAAAGTCTGACACTTCTCATTTCCAGGCATCTGCCCTTGGCAGTGAACAGTTATTTATACAAAATCCAGTTTGGGTTTTTTAAAAATGCTAACATGAACAGTTGCTTGGGTATGATATGATGGTAAATTCTTTGTATAATATAAAGAATCTAATTGCAGTAAAATTTATTGTTATTCATGGAAACTGTTATTAATTTAGAATCAGCCATGCATTATATATGGATTGTATAATAGATTCATTTCCAGTAGATGAGAGATATTTAATGGAACTGTCTTACATTAAATGTAGCTTTGGGAAGTCTGATGAACAATTACAGCAGATTCCTGGGAATTTTGAGATGGAGAAAGAGAACAGAAGGAACAGATTCTGCATGTAGCTTCAAAAAGATATTGAAGCCAAATATGATTCTCATTGTGCAACAATGGGGGCTCATCACAGAAGGAAAGAAAAAAGCTTTTTCTGACTGGTTAAAAGCAATATATGTAAGTCTCAAATATGCACATTTGTACAGGAAAGTGCTGGATATTGCCTCTGATATTTGACCCATGGATTCTATGGCTTGTTTTATTTAAGGGAAAGTGAGTGCTAAGTTTTTTTTAGGTCAGCTAACAACATAGCTAAAAAATTATAATGTTTTGCTTCTTTCCTTTTTTTCTGTTTGATAAGGTAGACATTTAGAAAAAATAAATCATTTTATATATCTGCAGTTATTTCTTCTTCATTTCCTCCATTTGGGAAGAAAGCAGCTGCCTTCTGCAAGCTACAGTCACTTTACTTTTTGGCTTCAGCATCCAAATAATTGTAGAAGACCAGAAAATGTCAAGTTCCAAGTCATGGGACTTTAGACCATTGCAGCAGTTTGATTTTATTGCTGTGTTTCAGACACATGCTTGAACTTCAGCTGACCTCAAATGAATCTCAAAGTCTTAGCAATGACCTTCAACTTTAGTGAGGACTAATGGACTACTTGCTTCTGTTAGGCTGCTGCTTTAAAATTTGACACTTCTGGCAGAAAAGTACACAAGCTGCTAATGATGACACAAGCTGCAGGTCTAGACTAGCACCAGTCTAATAAAAACAAGAGCAACAAAGCTTTGACTTCCCCATTCTGAACATTTGCTTCTTACAAAGACAATAAAATAAAAATCTGGTAATAAACGATTATTTCTTTCGGTCCTTATCAAACCAGATGAGGCTTAAGGAAGGCCTTTAACTTCTTTAAGATCTTTTTTAAACAGACAACTATATACATTAGTGACAGTGTTTTTCATTTTGTTTGGTTAAGAGAAATAAGAAACATTCAGACATTAAATGTGTTTCCAAGTTCGTAAATTTTATGTGGTGCTCTGGCAATAGTTTAAAATGAGTCTTATTTTTATGAGCATGACTTGCTGCTGTGTGGAGAGTAAAATGGTTACTGAAACTGAATAAACACTGCATGATTCTTTAAATACAATTTCAAACATACTGTGGTTAGGTAAATAAATTTCATAATTACCATGAAAGATTAGCCATAAAATCTTGTTAGGATACCACTATACACTGTTACAGAAAGCAACATAGTCAAGTGCAGTTATCAGGGTGCTTTATGGGTATTCTCAAGTTTCCATCACCATTTGCATTCTGAGCAATAGATGAAAAATGAAAAATAGATAAAAAATAGATGGAAATAATTTTACATTAGGACAAAAAGATGGTCTCCAAGAGCCATGTAAATACAAATGCTTCCTGAGTTACAAATTGTACTGGGACACAGGCACAGATATAGAATTCTCAATGGAAAGTGGCTTTGAAACAAGGAACTGACTCAGCAAAGACAGAATGAAGAAATATGCATCATTGCATAATTCAATGTTTGCTTCAATATGGTGGTAGCTGAAGGATGCCTTTAATGCTGCAACTTTTCTCCATGAGTTAAAAGGGGCATATACAAAAAGCAGAGATTAGATTAATATGAGAAGGCAAGTGCAAAAGTCAAACTTGCATATTGTAAATGAATGTAAGTAAGTATCTAAAGTCTGGTCTATTTTTCAGCATGGGAAGCCACCTAATCCATTTACCAACCTCAAATTTCTAAGAGAGCTTATTGGATATCCCCATGACAAGAAGAACCTTATCTAGCACCTTGGCACATTGCACCTCACAGATCCACCTGACTGCTGTAAGACAATTCAGCTGCGTTAAGTCTCAGGACTCAGATGTGGTTCAGCACAAGAACTCTCTGATTCTCATATGCAGCCTGTCTAATGATTGTTTCTACCACAAGTGAGCAACCTATGACAATGGTCACTCACAGACCAGATATTTAGGTCTTCTGGTAGATGCAGCCCATCAGTGGCCTCAGATCCTTGAGCTCTGAACAGCTACAGATATTTTGGCAACAGCAGAATCAATTAAGGGAAGATGGACTTTTGCATTTCACTGTTGAATGAAGAAATTAGGTCAAAGTTGGGTGCTATGAAGCATAAAATGCTATGGCATTTGTACAACCCAAGGTATGCAAAAGATGAGCTACAGTGATTCTATCCATTTTTGAAAGGACACACAGATGCTCATTGCAAATGAGGGCTAAGGGGAATTGCAGCCAGATCAGACTGTATGATAGAACAGATGAGCAGTATGGGGTGGCAGGGATGAGTACCAACCCCACAGCTGTTGCATAGCCATACAGACACTGCTTGGCTCCCTGTATCTGGCACATTTTGTTTGCAGGAGGGAGAGAGAAGCTTCAGTTCTGTGCTGAAAACATGTGGGGAATCAGTGGGAAGCAAGGTTGAGAGAAATGGTGACTAAAACCCTTGTAAATCTGAGCCTAATTATTCAAAATCAATTTAAATAGAGAAAGAGAGAGGGGAAGGAAGGAAAGAAGGAAGGGAGGGAGGAAGGGAGGGAGGGTTTGCCAATCTAGGTACTTGCAAAGTATAGATGTAGGTTCTTATGAAGGCTTTGAAATTGATAGGTTGATTGATTTGAGAATGGATTTGCG
The DNA here is from genome assembly GCF_012275295.1 of Melopsittacus undulatus. Taxonomy (NCBI): domain Eukaryota; kingdom Metazoa; phylum Chordata; class Aves; order Psittaciformes; family Psittaculidae; genus Melopsittacus; species Melopsittacus undulatus. The sequence goes on from NC_047533.1 coordinate 43,678,074, forward strand.
CCAAGCATTTCTTTCATGTGGCCTCTGTGTGCAGTTTTTTGGTATTCCCCTTTGAGACATGTAATTCCCACATAGACTTAATAGTGACTTATTATTCCCCTTAAAGGAGAAGGGAAGACAGTTGTCTAAATTATTATTATGTTTTTCAATTCTGTATTAGCTCTCTAAAATCCCAGCAGCCCATGCCCTACTTCCAAATTCAAGAATAAGCTCTGGCACCTCTCTGCATCAGTTTACAAATTAGCTGGAAGTAAAATTTCTTCTAAAAGTTGTTAGAAATGCTAAATGCTGCTGTGGTACTTGTGTATCAGAAAGAATTATATGAACTTCTATATTCTGTAATGTAATGTTACTGAAACACTTTATTGAGCATCTGAGTTTAATCTCTGTAAGCTGTTTATTATCATTTTAATTTTAGTACTTTCAATATTATTAAGTAATAACAATTATAAATTAGATAAGGTAAGGCTGTTATGACTCATTGACTCAAATTGCAGAGAAGCATATAGCTGGCTCTAAATTTCAACAGATGTGAAGAATGAGCTCTGTAACATAAACATAAGGAGAGATCTTGAGAGGTCCTTACAAAACATCTTGGAAACATAAATGTAAAGGAAAGACTCCTGAAATTTGCAGACAGCATGAGATCAGGAGTCCTCATAACAGTTGCTCTCCTCATCAGACATCCCACACCTGACATCATGGAGACATGTGATGTGTCCATAATGGACTCGCCACACAATAGTGACATATAAAATAAGGAACTTGTGATGCAAAAATTATTTCTGCCTTCACCTTTGTAGTGAAAACTGTAACAAGATCACACAAAAAGGGTCCTTTGATGGCAGCATGCAACAGGAACAAATATGGTAAGGTTTACAAGGCTACTAATGACTGTCCCAGAGGAGTGGCTATAGATCCCAGTGGCATCTGAAAGGCACCCAAGTAAGTCAAAATGAGTGGAGATGCGATTGTGGGAGAGCAAAGAAATTGCTGCATGTGCCACAGAATCAACCAGCAGAAACAAATACTCTCCTTGTAACTATCGTCTTTTCCAGTGACACAAAGACTTGACATCACTATATGCATGCAGCAGAAAACAACTTCAGGTCTGTTTTCAGAACATCCTCCCCTGTGCATGCACACACTCCCACACCCTCACATGTGAAACACTGCCCTTACATTTTGTTTTGACCCCTCAAATTCCCCTTCCTATGCTGTTACACAAGCAACAATAAGGATAGACAAGGAGTAATATTTAACTGTAAGGGAAATTCTTAGCCAGCTGCAGCCCAAAAATTCACTGAAGAGTTCTCTCTCTTGCAATTGTTCCCATTAGACCATTTTATTGTTTTTATGCCCATAGAACTACAAAAAGGAACAGCATTATCATTTCTCCTAACATAATCCCATTGCAAATACTGATGGAAACTAATACAGTAGAAAGATTATTCCCTTGACAATAAATACATAAATATTACCATAAAATATTGCCTCCTCATTTTGTAATGCTGCTAAACAACAATGCCTTGCCATAAAGACAAAGGAGAAGTACGATAACTAACTTCAGGTATCTAAAGGACAACTGAAAGGAAAAAGAGAGTAATCTATTCTCTGTCTCCATAGAGGGTAGGAGAAGAAATAATGGGTTTAAACTGTGGCAAGGGACACTTAGATCAGATATTTAGGAAAAACTCCAAAGGCAAATGTAGAATAACATGAGAACAGAGTGCCTGGGGATATTGTAGAGCTGCTGTCACTTGGGTTTTTCAAGACACAAACATCTGTCAGGAATGACACAAGGGTATAGCTGCTTCTGCTTTGGGGCATGCCGGTTGGACCAAAGAGCTTCCTAGAAGACCAGTCAGGATGCTGCATTCAGCCATGCCTAAATGGAGGGGTAAATGTGATGGGTTGAAAATCTTTTTTAAGGTATCTGAACAGAGGCTGGATAAAGTCTGGATTGTTATTTTAGTTTTAATTTGGACTGTGACCTCCAAATCATAAACCAAAATGAATAGGCAAATATGTCTCCTGTCATCTACAAACAGGCTTTATCCCATTAAATTCAGTACAACTTTTGCAAGATTGTGGTTTCAATACAGGTTTCTGACATCTGAAGGAATAGAATAAAACTTTAAAATGTGAAATGTATGTGCTATATACTAAGTGAATCCCTAACTTTAAAAGCATTTCACAGTCATAAAGGATGAAATGTGGCATTTTCTTTATGCTCATAGAAGGCACTAGGGAGTGTAGATAGTTCAAAAGCCTTTATAAGTATTTCACCTGTAGACTGCTGACCTGGTACTTCCTGTAGGTGGTTCACTGACTCATTTGAAATTACCTGACCACCTTATTCTTCACATTTGCAGATGAAACTGTTTCATTAACACCTGAATTGCTCCTTAGTGATGCATTAATCCAAGCACTTCCACGTAATGGTTGCAGCTAGGCTTTCAGCAAGCTTGATATTTATACAAATAGGTTACATAAATGCAAGTTTTCTCCAGGTGTTGTTTTTCATTCTCTAACTGCAATATATAAAAAAAAATAGAGACTCTTGCCACTGTATTAGACATGGAGAAAAACAGTGAATTTAAGTCATCCTTAAATTAGTTGGATACCACATAATTAGTCATAGGTGTATCTAAACAGAACATCTGTGATAGACACACACACACATATATATACATATTTATCTTTGGTATAGGCACAATAAGCTTTGTTTTTGGCTTCACTATGCTACGACACATACGATGACCTAGAAAACTTATCCAGACACTGTTTCACACTCTGTTAGCTATGCTTTCACTCTAGTTACCTTCTGCCCAGTCACCTTCTTCTAAGCCTTCAGGTTTTTTTATCCCTTCGTACAGGGTTAGATGGTCGGGTTAGGAAGACAGATGTGGCATAAGCACACTGTACTTTGGTAATAAAACTGTTCAATGTGCAGTACCACAAGCAGCTTGCATGTGACATTCAGAGCAGACTCAGGGTGGCTGTAAACTGCTATGAAGACTGGAAACAGCCCCCAGCTGCTCTGTGGAAGTTCAAGATCACCTGTTCTCCACAAAAAAAAGGACTAACTTTTTTTGAGCAAAGAGATCTATGATTGGAATATCAAAATATTTTTAGAGAAGAGTTAAACTGTTCAGTTTTTCAAAAGTATTTTTGCCATTTTTTATTATTTTGAAAAGTGCATAGCATTGGTAAAAGAGCAAGTATGCTTCTTTCTATAAAATTTTGATACTTTTGATTTTGAATATGGTTTTGAATATGCTTTTTAAGATAATTTTCTGTACCATATATTTGGTGCCAAGACATCCTGTCAGAACACTGTCACTTGGGTTGCTGGGAGGACTGTGGGAGGCAGTAGTGATACATTTTTCATGTCCACAGAGATGACACATGGCAGCATCTTGGTCAAGAACGGAAGCCCAGGCCTGCAGCAGTAGAAAAATGACTCAGAGCATTTCTAATCCCAGTGATGCAGTCTTTCTTTTGCCAAGAAAGTAATGCTGAGATTAATGCAGATTATTCAATTACACTAATTTCATCTGAGACTCGGTTCCTATTTTCCTCCATGAAAAGAAGTGAAAAAAAACCCTCAACAAATTAAGTAAAAACAAGAAAGAAAAAAGAGAAAAAAAGGGGGGGGGGGGGGAAAGAAGGGTAAAGAAAAAGGGAAAAAAAGGAAAGAAGATAATGAGAGAAAATAAAGGAGATGGGACAGAAAGGGAAGGAAAGAGAGATGAAGGAAGGTTGGAAAGAAGGAGAGGATGAAGGGAAGGAATAGAAGAGGGAAGAAGAAGGAGAGGGAAAAGGTGAGGGAAAAGGAGAGGGAGAGAAGGAGGGAGAGGAGAAGAAAGGAGGAAGAGAAGAGATACAAAGACAAGTAACAGAGACAGGAAGGTGGGAAGGGCTAAAAGAGAAGAAAGTGAACTGAAAGTTCCCTGAAGAAGAGGGACAGGGAGAGGAGGAAAGAGAAATGGAAGGATCTCATTTCCAGATTTTCCTTTTTGGGAAACAGAAAAACTTTTCTGTGGCTTATGTAAGTCAAGATACCCTGAAGTAAAATATAAGCTTACAGTAGTATGCATTCAGAGTAGGCATGGACTTTTATATGGGAGCAAGGACAAGCACCAATGTCTTTGAAAACTATTCCTGAAAATACCAAATGTTTGCTTCTTTTGCAGCTGAAATTTGTGGAAAGCAAATTCCACCTCTGCTAGATGGAAATCTTTAGGTACATAAAACCCCCCCAGTTCCTTGGGTGGTAAATGAGATTATTGGCAATCACTTCAGAAGAGCTCTGCTCAGTGATAATAGCTGAGTACAAGCTATTAATATGGAGTAATCATTATATTTTGGGAAGTCATGCTAGTAAAAAAAAATTCTGCCATGATAATATGTAATTTATTTCCACTCTTTAACCCACATTAGATCCCTCTTAAAATGAGCAGCTACACCCTGGCTCAAAAGCATTTAGAATTATCCTGCATCATTGCAGGAGAGAATGAGCACAAGCAAGAGGCTTCTGCAGAATTAAAGAATTCTGAGGATAAGGCCACGAAAAAGAAATAAAAATCAGATTTAGTGGTTTTAGATTTATCCAGCACTGGGAGTTTATCAGTGCTATTTACACTTCCTTTGCATCAGTTTTGACAAAATCGTTATTCCTACCAGCCAGCACCTCTACATCATTTGAGTGTCTCCCAGACAAATTTTTACTGCAGGCTGACATACTACAGTGACATCTCAGTTTTCTCATTTTGCTAGAAGTCTACCTCAGCAAGTATTTGTTGTGCATAGAATATATTGTGCTTATTCAGGTTCTAATACTTGGGTCAATTCCAGTATGCTCACAAATCTCAGAAATTCTTCAGGAAACTACTAAAGCACTCAAACTTTATGAAATCCCATAGCTGTTTAGACAGAGAAAGCACAGGTGCTCATAAAATGACCAAAGAACAACTTCTGTCCTGAAAGTAATGCATAATGATGAAATCATTCTTTTCCCCATGTTACATAAACCAAAATATCATCATGATATGAAATACTATTGCTGCATGCACACTTTGCATTGGGATGTGTCTATCTTTCAACAAGGATATGCTTTCAGATTATTAAAAAAGAAATATTTTACATTTTTTACAGTTAATATCATTTTAATGGTGGATAAATAACAGACCTCTTAATGTTTGCACAGTTGTGAATTACCTCTACAATGTAGCCTTGGTTCAGAAACCAGGTAGTATTATACTTACAGCGCACTTAAGCATTGCCCATGCTCCTTGAAGCAGTTTTTCAAGAACAAGGTTGGCTGTTTTCAAAGTAGCAATTACACAATTCATTGTCTTTTCAGAACGACTTAAAAACATGTTATTGCATAAAAATAAAGGATTGATGCTCACATAAGGCTCTGACAACAGAAACAGATGTGTCAGAGGCAACAGGGCAGTCATTTATTTATTTAATTTGAAATTCGTAAATGGCGTGTTTGGATGACAAGGTGGACTGTTTAACTGTTTGACAGATGTAACCTACTTACTGTGTAGATTTTTTTGCTTTTCATTCTCATTTCTATACATTTAAAAACTTGTTAATATTAGATAAATACTAATTCACCTGTAGAAAATTAAGATGTATGCTATTTTTTTAATGAGAAAAAAAACATGTATTCAAACAGGCAGTTTGAATAAAGTCTCCTTCCATTAGCTGCCCATTAGGGATATCTATTAGTAATTTAGCACCAATATTCAGCTGTTTCTTTCCAGGTAAAAGGTCTGTTAATTCAACATGAACCTACACATAAACTGCTTGCTGTGGGATTCAGAACAATCCCTTCAATTTTTACACCTCCTCTCCAAAATATTCTCAATGGCTCTTCTAGTGGGGGACAAGTGGACCTGATGGTGAAATCTCTTGCAAGATGGGTATTGCTTCAAACCTTGATAAATACTGAAATTAGTAGAAAACAGACTTAGCAGATTGGTGGAGCTTTGCTGAGCAAAGGGAGACAAGACCTACAAAAATATATTAGATTTAGCTATGGGATCAACCTAGTCAAAAAATAAGTCAAGGAACCTATTAAAATCTCTTAAAACCATAAAACAGATCCAGCTGAGTACATGACATGATGTGAACATGAAATAGGGATAAGTTTGCCTATACAGAGAGGCTCTTTTTGATCCATAGCTGTGTGCTGAGTGTGAAGGTTGTTTCCCTGCAGGCAACAGAAGAGAATCAGGCAGTAACAGAGATTGTAAGGATGCTCTCCCTGCATACCTCTCTGGTACCAGGCCAGCAGGAGTAATTTCTGATACAGTGTTTGGAAGAGCTGATGTGCCCTGAGCAGAACAACCTAAAATAAAAGACAGATTATGTTGGCAGCCAGTTATTTTATGCAATATCCCTTGCTTCTGTTCAATACAAACATTTATCATCCTTTTAGTTTACATTATAATTAAAGAAGATTCACAGAAAGCAGATACTTGTGATGGTGAGATCATTAGTATTACAAAGATATTTACTATTGCTTGAATTTTTCATTCAATAGCTTTCAACCTCAATAATGGGAATAAAAGGTAATGTCAATGGTAGTCTGTGACTTATATTAAATTTTCATGTATGCTTGTTTTCTTAAACAATGGCATACATATTTTATGCAGCTCAACAGGTGTTTGATAAACAGAAGTGTTTGTTACCTAGTGGGAATTCTTTATCTTAGACAAATTACTTCTCTGAATGCAATTCTAACTCTTTATTCAAGGAATAAAATATTTCAGATATTATTCAAGGAATAAAATATAGTTTTTTAGATATACTGACCCTTATGCCGTGAAAGAAAATCACTTTCTTGTTTGTGAAGCATCATATCCTACATGCTTGCTGGTTTTTTATTTATCCTTAAGCATCATTACAGCCACTGTTAGAGACAAGACATTGTATCAGGTATGAATATGACCTGATACAGTACTGACATATGATCTCATGCCATTTTAATATTCCTAACTGAACATCTAACATATGAAAAAGCACAGGAAAAATTCTGAAGGAACGTAAACAAATCTTCCTTTGCATTTTAACCTTATCAACATCTTTATTCTTCTTTCTAAAATGTGAACACTATCAAAGATGATTTATTTTTGTGATTCTCCCTGCATATTTTATATTTGTCAACTATAAGTCTTATATCCTAATGGTACACAGGAAAAAAATTTTTTAATTATTTTTCATTAAGACAAGTTATTTGTTCCTAAATTAATAATTGTATTTGGCACTCAATACAATGGTTGTTATTCTTTCAAACTGTTTATACATTATTGTAGTTCCACAGACTTTATTAGACGTGGAGGAAATTAACAGAGACTAAGGCCCTAAGGTTTGACTTTATCTCCAGTATTACAAAGAGCTTTAGATTATTTTATATAGTATGTGGGTAGGTTTTGTCCTACTTAAAAAAACAGACAACCTCATTTCTTAAAAATAATATTTTGCACATTCTCACAGCTCTAAGACAATTCTGAATTCTCCTGAGGTGCTTATATAGGTCTAAGTGCTGAAATCTCAGTTACTGTCAAGTAACATTAGCATAAACATTGAATATTTCCAATGCAAACTACTTTCTGGCAGACTATTAGTGGGCAAGGCAAAGGCAATTTTCTCTTTAACAAGGGAAATTATCATTGAAGATATTTCATCTTCCACACATTTTGATTGGTCCCATTTTACAATTAGACAGTGACAGAAAACATTACCAATGACTACTTTTTAGTAGCCTGGAAATTCCGTTGCAAATACGGAAATTCACACTTCAAAAACTAATTCTTCAACCCAAAACTATCCAATCAACACCCTGGTCAGAATAAAACTTCATTTGTAAACTTTCAGGAAGCAAACTCCTTTGTCTGTTAACTTTCCTCCTTCTGCTTACTCCTGCCTGTCTCTCCTACTTTGAGGACCTTTGTCGCTGCACAGCTCCATCCACTCTAAGTCACTCTGCTTGTCTTAGTGTGCTTTCTGTAGTGACCACCAGCATTACTCCTTTAAGAGTTTATGTCCTGCTTTCTTATTTAAAAGACAAGGAAAATTATAACAGAGTTGAGAAAGAGTGGACAGACGTGAGATCTCACCTAGCTGTCCATGAGGCATTCAGTTAGTCTTGCACAACATACCCTGTGTCCTTCCTGGCCCGGCAAAAGGTAGACATTGGTTTGGCATATATTGTTGTTCTTTACTCCATGGCCACTTAGTTTCCATGAATCTTTAGTGGTTATTCTGGTGTTGTGGAGGCCCTCTTGTCTGTTCCTGAGATTTCTAAAACATCGAGAGACTCTGCCTCAAATATTTCCTTACTATGGTGACATGAGACGGAAACAATCATATTGTTATGCCAATAACAAAGCCTTACGAAACTCCAAAACTGATTATAAAACCAGTTGTTGACTCATCTTCTCTTGCTTTTATGAAACTGTTTGCTCAAAAATCACATTGCAGCAAGCATGAAATATTTATCTAGTCCGCCTTCACTGTAGTCGGTTTCATCTGTGTAGCTGCAAGGCTTCTGGGCAGGAAAAAATCTCTGGAAAGGGTCTCATAGACAGATGATTCTGGCTATGAGCTTGACAACATGAGGAAAATTGTCATCAGGAAATGGGGGCAAGCCTGGCTGCCTGAGGGGATGGTGTAGTTAATATGATTTCTGCAGGCATGCAAGCCAACAAGCACCCATAACAATGCCAGCCTCCCCGATCTTTCTCGACACAAGCCAAAAGGAGCCCAAATAAAAGTCTGACTTCACGCCTTGGGTACTCCCCTCACCCTGAGTCTATATTTCTTATTCAGTCAGCAGAGGTCAGACCCTCTTGTGTGCTCTCTCAAGAATGGCTGGGCTGGATAGACCTTCCCTGACAGTTTCTTGGTCACTTGTATAGGCAGTGACAGGGCACAAGGAAACCTGTCTTTCATGTTTTGCATTTCATGTGTATCTTTCATGAAGATATCCAAGGTGAAGCTGCCTGGAGCTATTCCTGAGGACACTGTCAGTACTTTGTGTTACTGAGACCAATAGCAGGCAGGCAGGGTAAGGCTGAATACGAAAGCAAAGCCCCTGCTGCTCTTTAACAAACTGTTGAAGGATAAAAAGTATATAGATTTTGGTCTTATATATTAAATAAAGACTCTCCAACAGCAGTGAAATAAGAACATGTAGTACTGAAAAAAAATTTTATGTTGGAACATCTTGGTCTAAAGCAGGAGATTATTTACTTTAGCACCTTACCTTCCTTGCCTTAGTGCCAAAATCCAAAACAAGAGACATTGTAAAGAGACTTATAAAAGTAGTAGTTTAAGACTCTAGTCACCTTTTCTTGTTAATAATACCTAAAAGACTGACATCTTATTTTTTTACATACGTATTTTTGGAAGTTCTTCTTTGACTGCTGCCAGAATTTTCACTGCAACTTGGCTTGGAAAATGAAATAACTTGCTTTGCCAGCAAGTAGTCATGAATAATGTCTACATGGTGATGTTAGAACCTAGTAGGTATTATTATTGATTACATGATTGCCTTGTAAGAATTCCAAATTGAGATAATCACAATTCCTTCATTAGGATGAGGTTACTCAAAGTCATCATTGCAATTACTTTCTATTTAAGATTCAATATTAAAAGGGGAGCTAAAAACTTCTCTGGTGCATTTAAGTTAGCATTTAACTTTTGCAGTGCACCAATATTTTAATAAGAACAATAAAATAAATAGCTATTCCTTTAACAGAAACAATATTTAATGATACAGAATTATTAGAGAAAATTGATATAGCAATTGTATTTTCTTTCCTAAAGCAAAGCAAACAGATGCAAGATATCACTGGCAACAGTGGCTGTCTCCTCTTTAGTTAATCTTGCCAAAGATTGTCCAAGATTAAAATCCTTTTTTAAAGCCTGTGAAGATGTGCTTTGACTCTTCAAGCATGCTTGGGGTGTTCATGTTGTTCTCCTGGGTAGGTTTTAGCTTATTTTCACTTGTGTTGAATTTATAGACATGTTGTGCTTTGCAAATTTGATTCTAAAGACTGAAAAGATACTGCAAAATGTGGCAAAGGGTGGTAGAAAGATGAGAGAGAAAAATATTGCAATGGGAACACACACACTGTGACTGATTTGTCTCCTGTAAACTCTCTAAGGAGTCCTGGTAATTACACTGGAGATGAATCTTTGTATCTCCCTGAAGGGTTTCTCAGGTTTCCCATGCGGGACTCAGCAGCCCACCGGCTTTTTGTCATGTGTTCTGTTTCCACAAAATGTGACATGACATTGCCATCCACATAAGCATGTAATATACAGCGAATCCTAAATATTCCAAAATTACAAAAAAATTGGGGTAAATTCAGCAAGGCTGATACATGAAAAAGCTTAGTTTAAGAGTACCGATCCAACTGGTAGGTATTACTGTAACTAGGTAGTGTAAATTAGATTATATGCAATATATATTATTATAAAACTTTACAGATAAAATGGGTCTAAAACTTAAAAAAAAAAAGTGTTTTTGGAAGAGCTTATTCAGCTTTTCTTGGAAGCCTGTATGAAAAGACAGCAAAACTATATTGCATCAAGACAGAACTAGGTGCAATTTAAAAAGAAAAAGGGACAGATGCATCATTTTGAGTTTCCTCTCAGCTCTGATTGCTCTCTTGGGTAGCACATTTAACTTTTCCTGTTGCACATGGAATTGCAAACAGCAGAGATCAGGATTTAAATTTGCCTTAATACTTTTAGAATTCTATTAAAATATAAAAAAGATACACTTACTTATAAATTATATCTGTTGGTCAGGTCTCCTGTTTCTTCTGTCTTGTACCTTACACAGACAATCTGCAATTCTAATAAAAAAGAAAATGGTGATTTTCTCTTTAAATAGATTTTGTCACTGTTAAGATAAAAAAGAATAGTAGTGAGAGGTAATCATATATTAAAAAGTGCAGTAGCAGCATATTTGAAAAGCATGCCAAAATATATTAATGCGGTCTTTCCAATGTGCAAATATGCATGGAATAGCTACTGATTTATAAATGAAACCATTTATAAAAAATACAGTGTAGTGCTCACTGGCAATAGTTCCATCTCATCTAGTAAGGGAATAAATATGGTCATTAGCAATTAAATATTAAGTACAACTCCCTCAACATAATAATGAAACCCTGTTTGAAGGTATTGGGTAAGTGAAATGAATGGCAAAAGCCAAAGTATTCTCTATTATCACTCAATGTGTATTAGAACCGATTTATTTCCGCAACACTTTTTTCCTTTCACTCACCACCCTCGCACCTGCTTAGGGAAATATATAACCCAAGCAGCACAATATCAGCATCATTGCCACACAGACATCAGAGAGGATGCCAAAGAAGACAGAAATATCCCCCAATGTCTGCAAGAAAATACCGAAATATATAGAAAGAACCCAGTAGTGCATGTTTTTCTATCATGCCAAAAAGGATGTAAAGTAAGAAAATCATGCAAGTTTTAGCATGTGCATGCTGGATATAGATGTGTAACATCTGCTAATTACTTCTATGTCATGAAAGGGAATTTTCACAAGGAAAAAACAGTCATGGCCTTTCTATCATCTTTGAAACATCCCATTTTAATTCTCTTCTTTCCTGTACTCATCCTACTCTGCTTTTCATTTCTCAGAAGAAAGAGCTGGTAAATAAATAATGTATGAGGAAAACCAAAGCAAAATACATTTTCTTTGTAAGGAACAGCAGTTTAATTCATGAAGCAGCCTTTAAAATGCCCAAGTCTTGCAGTTGGTGGTGAGGGTAAAATCTTATCAGGGTTAGGCATAGAGCCAATATAATAAAGACTCTAGAAGTGAGCCATCAATAAAAGAGGATTTTTACACCAGACGCTTGCTGAGCTTGCTTTCTTTCCATTAGCCTGACTCTCCCTTTATCTACAGCCCCTACAAATCTCTGCGCCAATGTTCCCCTATGCATGCTTTTAGGCTGCCACATAGAGGATATCCTCTTGACACTATGCTCACCAAGCCAGCCTGACAAATATTAGTCATGTAAGGAATGCTGGTTCCTATTCCTTTGTTGGTCAGTTACATATAAGCAAGGAACAAACGGATGCAAAAGACGTGTTCAGTGGACACATATTAAATGGCTGACATACTGTAATATTTTGTGTGGCTCCTGTAGATTTCTTTGCTCCTTAACATCAGTATTGTTTTATCAAATATAAATCCTAAGTGGTTACCTTCCTCTGCAGTAACTAAACCCCTTCCTCAGTAAGAAGTGACCCTCTGCACATCCAACCCATCTGGTGAGGCTGCTCCGGCACCACGTGCTCACCGGCAACCCCAGCTTTCCTCTCCTCCCCCAGCAACAGCTCTCTATTTATACAAACCAAATGGGAATGGTGTCAAGAATCAATTAGTAGGGAACCTCTGAATGCAGAAAGTTACTTGTTGCCTAGCAGCAGCCCAGCAAGCCAGGCTTGACTTTGATTCATTTAACCCCAAACTAACTAGGGCTGCCAGATTATTTTTCCTCATCACCTTCCAATGCTGTTTTAGTCAGTCTGGAGAGACAAAATGCATGAAGTCTTCATTGCTGCTTTCAGAAAGGCCCTTGCCTCCTTTATGCTGACCAAAGAATGCAGTTGTGGTGCTTGGTTTCAAACAAACCCCACAGGAGGCTCTCCAGGATACTATGCCTCTATCTTGGAAATAAGGAGCAGGAGTAAAACTCTCCTGTCTTCCAAAGCCAGGCACTGGCCAGCCTGTATAGCTCATGGCCATGAGCCAGGAAGAACACAGCTGCAGGAGGATAGGCAGAGTCCCACCAAGAATTAGAAAACATTGAGTTATACCTCTGCTGAAAAACTGTGTCTCAGTCTCTGTTCTTCTTCTTTAATAATTAATTCAGCAGAGAGGATAAGGCTGTTCATTTGCATAAGTAAATTTTTCAGTCACAGCAATCAGCCTATTAATAGAAACCCATCTATTTGTCTGTCTATCAACTTACATAAACCACTGTCTTGTCTTATAAGCCATGATATTTTGAAGGTCAGTAGCCCATAAACAACAGATATAGAAGCAGACAAATAGCTTGATCCTTTAGTTCAGGATACACTAAACCAGACTTTATAAATAATACAGGCCATGGAGATTAGGCCTGTGCTTTAATTTTCAGAGCTACATCAGATTTTCCAAGATAACATAGTGTATGCTCACAATAGCATCAATATCAAATGGGAAATTTTTAAAAGCCACTATACTATGCTTGTATGGCAAAATCAGTACCATTTAATCAAATTGCTAGGCTGCCATGCTAAAACATTTTACTAACCAATGCAATGGATTAATGCCAAAAAGATAATGCATACCACTGCTGTTCACAGGCTGTCTGAAAATGAGCAACTTATATTTAATGTCCTGCCATCTTCACTCATGTTAGGACTTCAAACAGAAATGTTCCCATCATGGCTTCATTGTCTATTAGAATTTTTCATAGTCAGCTGTTCTACCAGAACACCTATAGTTATTATTAGCCTAAAGATGATTTGTGACAGGAACAAAAGTGTGAGCACTGCCTTTTTGGATGTTTGAAGAAGTTTCAACACTACACAGATCACATTTTTTCTCATTTTAAGATGGGTTACTACCTTTCACCAGATGACACCAGTGTCTCTTTCTTCATTTGCAGCTCTAACAACACTATTTACACCTGTCTCTGTGTACAAGAAATAAATCTGGTTCTAATAATGTAGAGTATTTGGTTCAAATAAATAGCAGGTTAAACTGAAGAGATGACACTCCACACAGGGAAGCGCTTCCAAAAGCTATTCTGGCCTCTCCATAGAAGAGCAAGCCAGATGAAGCCAACCTCTTTCTTCATTCCCACACATCACAACCTGTCTCCTCCTCCCTCAAAAGCCAAGGGCCAAGGGTTTACTTGGGGCTTTGCTATGTTCAGCCTGGCTTATGCACAAGGTAACAGGTAACAGTAAAGCTAACAAGAGATATACATGAGGAGAGGCCAAACCCCAAGAGCTGATATCTGAAATATGTCAGGAACACAGCGCTGCCTAGGGGAATATTTTAGGGGAAATAAACACAATGCAAAAACAATTGAAAAAAAATGCTACTGAACATGCCTTGAAGGCCTCTAACGTGAATTTAAATTAATAAAGTCTGAAAAGCCTTTATGTAAAAAACTTGATGACTCCCACTATTTAAGACTATTTCTTTAGAAGAGCAAAATCAATTCCCTGTTCCATGACAGCAGGCTGAAGTCACATAGAAGTAACAGAATGTAAGAAATTCAAAAGAAATGGACATAGTCTATTGGGTCCAGGCATCAGAAGACTTATTTAAATTCTTGAGCACAGAAGCTTCAAATGGCCTTTTAAATTCTGTATTATCACATTAATCAGTTGAATTTCCCACCAATAGATATAACTTTCAGCATTATGACAGAGGACATTGATACTGTTACCTTTTGCTTTTGATAACAAGGGATGACACTCTTCACCCAGAATGCATTTTCATGAGTGAAAATGACAAGACAATTCAGACACAGAAGAGTCTGGTGGTTAGTGAAGATTAAAGCTAAGAAGTCAAGACAATCGAACTTGTAGTATGCATAATTCATTGCTATACTAATTGGAATGACAAAACAAAATGGTTTAACAATCCAGGAATGTATTGATTATACACATCTCTGCCTGCCCTTTAACACTTTCAGAGGACAACTGTCTTGAATCATGATAGCACATTGCTCACCCAGAGACTGCATGATCACGTACTCCTGCAACTTGAGCAGCGCTGTGCGCACATCCAGCAGTACACTGCTGTACCAGCAGAAACCCAACTAATGTGAGGCTTCAGATTTCATTGGGGAACTTCTGAAAACCAGCCATAATTAAAAAGAAGCCCTCACTGGTTTACTTCACTAGGTACAGAATGGGAACAGCAGCTAATACTAGTATCACAGGAATGTTATTTGGGTTTTCAGACATTAATGTAGTGAAACCATAGAAGTAGCTAAAAGAAATCTATTTCTGCTCTGCATTTTCAAACAACTGATTGAATAAGCCACCCAGAATTTTTCCTCACCCCAGCAGTGATTGTCTTACCCTCTATCCATATATATCCCTAGATTTGTTCTGCATAATTTTCCTCACAGAACCATTTCTGCTTTTGAGGCACCCTTTATACTTCAGAGACATTCTGAAGCTAAAACCTCAAAAAAATATCTTTATAAGAAATTCTTATTTTTTACCTTAACATAGAAAATCAGTTCCTTGTCTTTCTAGGTTCCTATCTAGGTTGTGTATTCGGCTTCAAAACGTATAATCCAATGAGTTTATTCCTGAAACAATGAAATGTATGTAGTTTTAGTCGATCATGGGAGTGAATTAATTTGCTTTTCAGGAGTTATTGGTTTGAGTAGCAACTATTAAAGCAATAAAATCTGTACTGCCAATCTATAAATGTTTCACAAGTTACATATTTTATTTCATTTTTCCTAGTGTGACAGCAGTGTTACTCAACTATTATAGGTAATAAAAAAATAATAAAAATAGGCCTAATAAGCCAATTTTTCAAATTAAATTGCCAGAAAAGATAAGAATAACAAGCCAGCAAAACAACTTAGGTGTTGACATTCATTTTCATGTCTTTGCAAAATCTTTCCTACAGATTTATATCTACAACAAACAATTCTGCTTCATCAATACCTTTTTAATCTGAATGTGTGGAATTACGCCCACTCTTTCTGAGTCATCTTTAAATCTAAGCAGTATTAATTTCAGCTAACTTGAGGAGGATATGTGCTTACTAATGAAGCCCAAAATGCTGGCACTAAGTAATAAGTTAGCAAGAAACTTCATTCATTTTAAAAGCCCTGGGTTCCTGGTAGGCATTTCCTGCATAATCATTTAGTAACAAAATCGTCAATTAGCACTAGAGGGCATTGGAAAAGAAAATAGAGAGTTAGTGTGCACTGAGATGCAAATGCTTTCAGCAGTGAAAAGGAACAATTTCATGCCAGGCTGCACCAACAACAAGCAAGCTTTTCTTTTTCACTGTTAGATATTTACATTTTCAGTCAAGGACTGAAATATTAGCAACAAGATTACATTATTTACTTTCACTAATGAATCTACCTGTAGTGCTGATCAACTCATTGGTAAAGGAACAGTTATATTTTACATGAAGGAAGAGAAGAATACAGCAGAGTAGTTTACAGAAGCAACATCAGCTGGGAATGCTCTGTAAAGAGCCTCCTATATTACGTTAGCTTAGATGTACAACTGTCCTAATTGACCTACTGAGGTTCAGATGAATATCATGAGATTTCTGATCAACAGGTTAAAGTTTGGAGGAGCTGCTAGAGCAGCTTTGAATATAGCACATGGCAATCACACAGAATCATGACCTGATGGTGTGCAGAGGCTAAAAGCAGGTTTTTTGAAGGGCTGAGCATATTTCTTCAATTTGTAACCAGAAAGCTGGGGTATTGATACTGAAAGACTTGGTCCTGCAGAACAAATAGAGGCTCTGTTTCTACTGACTTTAATGGTCGTTAAGAGTCTTCAGTGCTTTACGTAAGTGACCCACGAATTGGACAGATAGCAGAAAAAAAAAATGATAAATGCATCAAAGAACAAAAACTGAATGGAAAAATAGCTTGAATAGGTTATGATCAATGTAAGTTTTAATGCATGCACAATACTGACAAACTCAGCTGAGTGCTCTTTTTCTTATTTGTACTGTTTATACAACAGTTTCGTGCTATTGCATCCCTCTTCACATAGACAGCAAGAAACTGGTAAAAAACGTGGTGCAAAAAGGTCGAGTCTCAAGCTAAGTTTTTATTTTTTATATTTATCTTAATATTCCCCTGAGGCAGTGTCTACAGCCATCTCTTCACTTTTTTAACCATGATGCAGACCTTTGTAAGTCTGAGAAACCAAAATTATAATCATAAGTGATGTTTCTCTTTATATATTCAATAGTTGAAATGCTTTTAAAGCAAAATTATGGTTGTTTAAAGTCAAATGAGAATGTTTTTGAGAATTGAGTTAATTTTATTTAGTTTTGATTTGGAGTCTTACCTGGCTGATTCAGTGACATGAAATTTTATTCCAGAGCTACAGCTGAGCTAAAAAGGTTTCCAAGAGGGTTAGTGACTCACAGGATGCATCTATGATATATCATTTGGTTTCATACCCAAGATAAAGCTTTAAAAAAATAATTGCCGTCTGGTCATGACATATCCTGGTAGTAGATTACAGACTGTGTAAGTGGAAAGAAAGTTATCCTTTAGAGGATTAATGAATCATAAGATAATGCATAAAGGTACTTAAGTAGTAGTAACATTTGCAAACCACTCATATATTTTTATTTTCCATCATCACACTTGCATAGAGCAAATGTGGGTCAAATACCACTTCCATCTCACAGGATGGAAGAGCAAGAAAGACTCCTGTGGTTTTCTGGCAGTAAAATTGCAATTAAAACTCAGGGGTTTCACACAGTCTAGGCATATCTGCTGGCATTGTGCATGAAAAAGTAAATTTCTTCTAACAACCAGTCCATTTCTAGGGCGTTTTTTTAAAATACAGCAGCAATTTTGATTGAATATAAACCTATGCTTTAGTCACTGCCTAGCTATCTGAATCTACATGAAGTACAGTAAGCTTTTAACAAGATATGGCCTTTGATATTAGGAGCATATGGAGTCCTCTTCCTATTTGTGTTCTTAA
Source organism: Melopsittacus undulatus (assembly GCF_012275295.1). NCBI lineage: Eukaryota > Metazoa > Chordata > Aves > Psittaciformes > Psittaculidae > Melopsittacus > Melopsittacus undulatus. The sequence goes on from NC_047533.1 coordinate 43,695,858, forward strand.
ATGGTAAGCTCATCAGAAATAGACTTTAAGTAAATTCTCTGAGATTTTTCTTAAATGCACAGAGTTGGTACTTAATTGATCCCTTACAGCTCCTACTAAGAAGGAGAAAAAATGACTGCTGCTGCTGAACCCAGGACAGGGGTATTTTTCCTGGCACACAGAAAGTGACTCTTGAGATAAACAGAACTCAGATCTTTCTCCTCAGTTCACACGTGAAGCACAAGAACTTTGAAGAAGGAATAGTTCTACTATATGTACTGGAAAGCACTTACATAGATATCACAATCATACAAATCATAACAATAATATTGCTAACATGCATCATGATCTGAAAAAGCTTATTAACCTTGAAGGTCCAAACTGGGCAGAAGTCCTCCTTCCTGTGCAGTCTTCTGTATATCTTGAATTCTGCTGCTTCTACCTGCTGGCAGCTTTTTCAGGAGCTGGAAGGCAAAGGCATCTTCCCCTTCTTACAGTAACTCATTAGTTCCTTCTTTTTTTCCTTCCTAGGCCCACATTCTACCCTTTTGTTCTTCTGAGACAGTCATACATCTATTTGTGGAGATGAAGTGGCCCGCATACATCTACACTACATTGCTGGAGACAGCACTAGAATGACAGTGCCTGCATGCCCAAAGTCACTTGGCCTGGGAAAGAAGAGCAGTAAGCACATCTATCCTATTTGAGCTTTCTTAGAGCAGAGGCATGTCAGTGAGACATCAACTCAAAAGGTTTCACATGTGAACACAGCAACAGGTAAAAACATCCCACAGGTGATGGCTTTTTGCCTTAAGTAGGTCAATATGCATGTTACTGTAGATAGTGTGCTCTACTGTCTAGTCCTCTGGTTCAGCTTTTCTACTGATTCTGGGGCTTCCACAAGACTAAAACCTGCTTAGCAGATTAGTATTAAAACCTGAGATCTTACCATCCAGTCAAAATGTGCTTGGTTGACCTGCAATTACATTCAGGACAGCCCACGTTTTTGGTCAGCACCCACTGCAAGCAGAGGTAACTCATGGCACCTAAGGTACATCCTGAAGCTGCTGTTGCTCAGCATGTTATTATAGACACGAATATTGCTTAGAACCAGATGGATGCCCAAGAAAAAAAGGACAAAATTGGCTTTTGATACAAATGGGCACATATCCCACATGTCAATCTCCCTCCTCGCATTCATCATGCTGGTATGCTCAGCTCTAGTCTTACATAATGCCCTCATTCTTAATGCCTGCAGGACATCCCTATGCAGGTGGTATATGGGTGGTCAGTACACCTTAATGGAAGAGTCTGGAGAGCATGGAGGCCACTAGAGATCTGATTAGTGGTTCATTCTTCACTCCGTCTCATCTACCCCATCCTTGAGCTACAAGGCCCAGAGGAGCAATGCTGTGAGGCACACAAGTCTCTCAAATCAGGACCAAATAGTGTGGTCACAGGCTATACGTGGTACCCACATGCTTCAGCCTCTGAGAGGAAGCACTGGAAGGACCTTGCTGAGGTGGCTCTAATAGCACTGATAGCCCATGGGGAAGAGGTTGAGTTGTGACCATGTGTGAGAGAAGAAATATGAGGATATAATGAATTTGATTATACGGCTGCTTGAGGGGCAGATGCCAAAGGGCCCTCAAAGGGACTATCCCTCTGCAAAGGCCACTTCATCTCCACGAAAGCATCCTTGCAGAGCAAACGGAGTGGAAAGAATTTCATCTAAGAGAGCAGCTTTCAAAATCCCCAAGGCAAATAGGCAGGATAGAAAAAACCTCCCTGAACAGTTTATTTTGCTGATCTTCCTCTGAGGTTACCTCTGCTCATTTTTATCTCCATGGAAAAAATATCTTTGTACATTACATGAAATAGGTATAAAACTACATGTATTATTTACACATCAACCTTCTTTAATGAAATCTCTGGTTTATGCAGCTCTTTATTTATCCTCTAGTATTCCTTTTTTTTTGGTTTGGTTTGGTTTCTTTTTGCCTTTGGAAGGAAAAGTAATCCTGTGTTCACTGGATTTTAATCTGTATAAGATTTGCACATGATATTTTGCTATGTTAGATAAAGCGGGTAATTCAGCAATTTAGAGTTTAAATAAATGAATCAGTTCAAATGCAAATTTTCAGCAGACCCAAACCTCTTTAGTGTTAGCTTGTCTCTGAGGGAAACGTGTGCAGTAAGTTTTAGTGTTAAACAGAGCAATGAACTTGTGATAAGGAACAAACATAATATTTATACTTTTGACCTTAGTGGACATTTTGTCTCATTGTATAAATTGCCTCATTACAGAAATTCTAAACGTATTACCTTTTCTTTGCACATTATTATTTTTTTTTTCAGTACAATAGCTGACTGGTTATCATTTCTAAATGTTGAAAATTACTGGTATTTTTCAGGTTTGAAAACTGTCAGCTTGTTATTTCCCCCTTATTTAAACTTCCCCTACATTTATCCTTTAATCTATTTTTCTTCCCTTCAAATGTGTTTTAACCTTACATTCTTTCACATGTGTCTCCTTTAAGATGTTTCGAGTAACTATTTCAATAGGAACCTTCAGATAGCATGACAGGTTGCTGAATGAAAAGTGGCTAAAGCAATATGCTTGAATGTAGTTTCTCCTTTTTTTTTTTTACATGGACTAAAGAAATCTGCAGATTAGGAAAGGACAGAAATACCTCACACAACTACATGTTCATTTGTATAGGTCAGCTTCTAGTGAAAAGATCTTCAAAAAGAATACTAGAGAGCACTACGATAAGAGAAAATTAAATAACCGAGAAAGTGCATCACCATAAATAATCTTTGGTTTTAAGCTGCTTAGCTGTAAATAACCAGACATGATCTTGAAACCTCTGACATCTTCATCACAGCATTATAAATAACTGTTAGATCACAGCATCCCAGAACAGGAGAAGAATTTTTTGTTTAGAATTTGTGAGCTGTCAGACTTATTAACAATCATGCATGTGTGTGTAGTTTTTTCTTCAGGCCAGGAAACATATCATTGTCCTAATGAAAATGCAGTGATGTTCAATTTAAAGGTGGCTGTTAAAAAAAATAAACCCTTCAGTAAACACTAAAGGATGAAACATCCTTCTAACAAAGGCAAAAAGCATAAATCGGTTTAATCTGATGCAAGTTGGTTTGCAATGGTGTGAGTAGGCAGGCTGAAGCGTGGGCATCATACCAAAGAATGGGTTAAATAGTTCCAGATTTATATCTTCAGTGTTTGAGAGAAACAGAGATATTTTAAGTCATGTCTGATCCTGGTTTTATTTCAAACAGCCTTCCTAGAGGTAACAATCAGGACAAAGTCAATCTTAGCATATTATGACTAGCTCCAGTTGACTAGAGGAAAAAAGCACAGTATTGTTGGGATGCCTGTCATAAAGTAACTGAAAGCTATGTTTTCTGATAAAACAAAACCAGCTTTTCCTAGGCCTCTAATTCCGTCTCCAAAATGTTAATTTACAGTAATTTTTCTTACTATAGGGCTATAATGGTAGCTGTAACGATGGCTTCATGCTTCAGTGAATACCAGCTTTGTCTTGTTCCATATTCAATCTCTCTGGATGATAAGTTTTATTATGCACATTGACAGAAGTCAATGTCTGTTTGTTATTTCAGTTTTATATGTTACCAAGCCTGAACACAGAGAAATTAAGTTGTTAGCTCTATTATGATGCAGTTTGGATTTGAAAAAGAAGAGAGGAAAGTAAAATGGGCCAAAAAAAACACAACAAAAATATATAGAAACAAGCATTTGGAGACTGACTGTAGCTCAAAGAATGAATAAATTTGCAACACAATAGAAGTGGGAGGAATCTTTATAGGGGCATTGAATTTAGAAGAAAACATTTGCAGGAGAAGGAATGAAATGTTCTGAAGAGGTTCTGGAACAAAATAAACATACATTGAGTGCAAAGCCTTGTCAGATTCAGAGACATATTCTAACAAGTATTCCTATGGAACGGCCTGCAAAAGAGCTCAGGGAGAATTTCAGTCAGAACAATCAGGGTGAGTCAGGCATCAGTAGCCTGTGGAAGGACAGACGGCATCTGGGAAATGATGTAGAAGGAGAAAGTGTACCACAGAGGTGGCATGCGTCATTGTAAGCCCAGCAAAGTAGTTCTGTCTTTCCAAAGTAAAGGAGATCTTTCACTATGAAAAATTTAAAAGATGCTTAAGGCAATTAGGTGAGGAACTATTGCAGATGAATAGTACTAAATTAAATGAGATATACCTTATTAGGAAAAGGTTGTACAAGAAAATGTCATTATTGTTATAATTACTAGTTTTGTGAACATAACGCATCCCTGGCAATTTACACAACAAATGTGTAAAACTATACATAAACCTAACTCTATCTTCAGTGCTACACATAGTCCATGGCCTTCAGTAAAACCTGAAGAGACTCCTGAATTAATGACTCAATATCTCATGTCAGTTTTTTTAAATATTTTTTCTCTGCAAATTAAGCAAATGTTCTTTAATATAGTATAGCCATATTGTATAATTCTTATAATTTGATCAAACTATTTATATTATCTAGATTATTACATGTAATTATTATTAAAATTACCAGTAATGAATATCTGTGTATGCCTGCTATCTTGAGGCAGAAAACATAGGTTTCCATTTAAAATTAAGGTTGATGAAGCCCTTGGAACAGAAATGCAGGAATTAGTACATTTCATTTTTTTGCTTTGCACTGTATTAAGAGTGAAGTCAAAGCTGGAAAACACAGTCTTCTGTTTATTCCTCTATAGACAGTGAACTCTAAAGGCAGTATATGCAGGTATTCTCTCAATGACACAAACCTGAAAGACATAACTGGGGCTTACAGACTGTTCTTTGAGAGCTGACTTTGCCAGGTTTTGATCCATGGAGAATGAGGTTGCTCCCCTACCAAAAAGATAAGCAAGAGGCTATATATAACTTCACCAGCCCCAACTTGCCATCATTATCAACTCAATATTACTAGGTAGCATATAGGATAACTCCACGCAGCACTAATATAGATTGTCTTCCTGTTTGAGAAAGGATTACCCACTAACTTCCAGGGCATCAAGTAATTTGTTGTGCAATTAGGATGCTTGTCAACACAGGTACTTTCAAAGCAAGGTAACTACAGTATATTGTTTCTGTATAGTGTTCTTAAGTAAGGAATAAAATGTTTTCTCTTAATTAATCCATTTAGTTTCTGTTTTCCAACAGGAAGGGAAAACACTTTCTAGATTGGCTCAGATTATGTTGCATTTTATTGTATTTTTACTTCAATAATTGCTTCTTTTGAAAATTGATTATCACTCCTGCCATGTCATTTGAAATGAATGAGGAGACAGTGCTAACAGTATTAGTCATTTGCTTTCCAAAGCACCCTGAATTTTTAAATGCACTGCAAACTGAAAAGCTTCTCCCCAGAGTTCTGGCCAGCTAGTGATGGACAAACAAGAAGCTCAGCCCCTAAGAAAGTGACAACACAAACAAGATACGTTATTTGCTGGTGTTTACCTGCCAGGGCATCAGCATTCTGCTTCGATTAGTTTATATGATAGTTAGTTTTATAGAAGTTGTGTACCCAGTCCTAAGCAAAAAACTTTCCTGCTTACATGTATCAGAACAGTTATAAGTAATAAAGATGGAGAGGTAAGTACTATGTTGTATATGCTTTGCAGAGCTTTAACTATTCACTGAAGGGCAGTGAAGGTTTCTTGATAACCTATATTCCCTGCTAAGTAGGGTAACTGTTAAAGTCTTGTGGAATAAAAGGAAGAAAAATATTATGCTGTTTGCTGAAAGACTTATTAGTGATATTCATTAATAGAGAAGGCAATAACCCATGATTCACACTTTTAAAATGCATCTGTGAAGCTGGGGTCCATTTTTTATTCTAGCTAGTGATTTATCAAGATGATGATACAGAGGATTTGCAAACATGCCACCAATACTTCAGTACCTAGTAAAGGAGAAAAGACTTCAGAAAGTGTAGATCTCTCTGCTTTCAGCTGAGTTTTACTAGATATTGGAATTTGTTATTATAACCCACCTCCTGCACTTCTGGTAAATGAACTGTTGCAAGAGATACAAGAATATCACCTATCAGCTAGGTATAGCATTCAAACACTACATTTACTTTCTTAAAATCCATTCTGTAAAATATTCTCCATTCAGTGCAGTCGCTAAGGTATAAAAGATATGGATATTACTTATGCGTCAATACAATCACATTTAGAAATTATTCTGTGTGACAAAGGCAAGCTACAAAAACCCCAGAGATTTATGAAGAAAAACATGAAGCAAAAAATAACATTGCTAGAAAGATTTACAAGTATCATATATTCAGTAAAGTATGTTATAAAATAAAATGATCTAAAATCAACAAAAAACAACTAAGTTGTGTTATTTTTACACAAATCCTTCTTCTCTTAGGCCTTGTAGGTTGCTTTTGCTACACATTTTAAGCTCGGTGCTTTCTCACATTGAACCATTCATTGAGGAAATACTTCAAAGAGCTTTGCACTTGCCCTCCTAAGAAAAGAATGAGCAGTAAAAGCATTTTCATGAACCATCACCTGTTAGTTAATAAGCAGTTATGTTGGTTTCTATGTTTTTCCTGGAGATAAATTAAAAATGTCTGGAAGGGTGGAGTATAGGTGGGAAGAATTTTATTCAATAATTGCATATGATTATTAAGAAATAAATATCATATATCAATTTAGAACATAATTGGGATTGTACCTGAGGTAATCAGACAACAGCAATGAAATAAATAAAGGAAGACTGACAAAGCACATTTTGTAGAAATTGATACTGATTTAGAATCATAGAATCATAGAATAGTTAGGGCTGGAAAGGACCTTAAGATCATCTACTTCCACCCCCCCTGCCGTGGGCAGGGACACCTCACACTAAACCATGTCACCCAAGGCTTCATCCAACCTGGCCTTGAACACTGCCAGGGATGGAGCATTCACAACCTCCCTGGGCAACCCATTCCAGTACCTCTCCACCCTAACAGTAAAGAATTTCTTCCTTATATCCAATCTAAACCTCTCCTGTTTAAGTTTCAACCCGTTACCCCTTGTTCTATCACTACAGTCTCTAATGAATAGTCCCTTCCCAGCATCCCTGTAGGCCCCCTTCAGATACTGAAAGGCTGCTATCAGGTCTCCACGCAACCTTCTCTTCGCCTTGAGGAAAGAATGGGAAGAGCTTCCATAAATTAATTAGACAATATGGTACAACTTTAAGAGGTCCCAACATATAGAAGACTACTGACCTGTCGCTAGAGTGCATGATGATTATTGCTCCTTGCAGGTTTTTGGGTTTTTTCCTTGGTGTTTTCTGCTTTCAAATAGATGGATCTGGGCGCAGAAGTCATTACAAAATTGGCCATCTGGAAATCCACCATCATTTCAGCTGTGTGCAATGTAAGAACACAACTTGCTGTTTGAGCAGGTTTCCAAAGTCTGTGGAACGGTTCTTCCAGAACTGTCAACAGTCCTTCAGAAAGAAATAAATACCAACAGAAGAACAAAAGAAATTATGATGAGAGCCATAAGTGACACTGCAAAGAGATCGTTTTCTTTTGACACCTGGCAGAGCAGTATAAGACAAAAGCATCTGCACAACACAAAGGAATTTTAGGATTCTGTAAATCTATGGATGACTTCTTTGGAAAGTTTGGGAGGAGGAAGATGTTGGGAAATAAGAACATATGCAAAATAATTCTTGAAGACTATGTTTTAATTTTTTTTGTTTGTTTGGGGGTTTTTGTTTGTGGTAGTCTTTATCCAAAAAAGAAAAGTAGATAAATGTCAGTGTATGATAATGGTTTCCTTTATGTTTCTAGTTGTGTTTCAGAGAAGAAAGAAATTCCTTTCCCGCCAAGAGGGAAATTGCTTTCTGACTAAAATGGCATTAGACTGTCTCCTATGAATATTCTGAAAGCACAGACAAAACCATATATCTCTGTTATGTAAGACAGGATGCTGTCTGTATTACAACCATAAATATGAGATAAAAAACTTTGTGCAAAATCTTTCTCTTTGGTTTTAGTGGAAGACAGAATAGGGAGCAGATTTTTCAAAAAAATGAAGGAATACAAATTTCCAGGACAGTAAAGGGAAAGAAAAAAGTTAAACAGAGTCTATAAACTGGCTATCACTAAAATCCTGGCAGTTTTCTTCAAAGCTTCATCTAGATAGTAAATATCATATAATTTAATATATAATAAATATGACCTGGTAACTGCACCATCCTATGCATACTAACAGAAATAAAAGCACCACAATAATGACAATCCTGGGCATAGTAAGAGAAAACAATAAAGCAGGGTAAAATTCAAAACATGTATCCTACTTTTGTGGTGAATATATAAAAAATGTTTGAATCACCCATCACGTAGGCCTACATGATCTGTATATAAAATTTTCCAAGTAGCAGTTTTTTACGTATACAATATAAGCAGAGGATAAAATGCTTTTCAAGGATGCCCTTGCACACAGAATATGATTAATACATGAGGAGGGAATCAGTTATCTCTGTGAATGCTCAAACTAGAGCTTTGTGCAAAGGGTAGTGTCGGCAAGGGAAAAATTAAGATTAATAGCACTTAAAGCAGAGTATTTGACTGTAGTAGATAGCTAAATCTGCCCTTGTCTGTACTGATAAAGGTCCCCTGGTCTTAAAAGGATCCATACAGTCAAGTTCAAAGTGGATGCTCATATAAATAAGGAATCTATACTCTGCATCTGTGCCTCCATGTATTTGTTGTCACACAAATACCCAAACTCACTAATGGCTTTCTGGGTTTTGCTAAAGAAATGTATTTTCAAGGAAACTGATCTGCAGTGTTTAGCTTGCCCCATCTGTCACTGTGTTGGATGGCTGCATACTCAGGCTGATGTAAATTTAATTACATCATGGTCCTCAAATTCCTTTCCTAATTTTATCAGAAACAGGTGTTTCAGAAAACTATACCTGCTTTCTTGATGAAAAGGAAAACCTGACCAAGGAGTCATGTAAGCTATTTAAGCTTTCTCTAAAGTGGGATAACCATTTGGAATTAATTCTACCCAGTTCAGCCAGCGACAATTTATGTGCTCTACATGTTGTTATCAAAAGAGTAGTATTAGTACAATGAAGTACACTATTAGTATAATAAAAGTTAAAATATTTAGGGCTTAGGATATGCTGTCTGGATCACAGGTGAATGCCTAATATAAACTACAGATATGACATAAAAGACTGTGCTGGACACCAAGTCCCGCAGCAGAGCACTCCTTAACCTTTTATTTAATGCTCAGTTGAGACAAAAACTGTTAGGGAGGTATAATCATAGCTGGCACTCTAGAGATATGTTAATATGAAAATATTATCCCAGGGAAAATCTGACCTAGGAAAAATATGCAAAAGGGAACATGGAGAATAGCAACCACAACAGTTAAGTATAATCATATACAGTCAATACTGAAAGTGTTAAAGTGAAAGTGGTGCTCCAAATAACTATTCTAGGTTAAGTGCCTCATATGGAATAAATAGGAAAAAAAAATACCTTTTTGAAAGTTATACAGAAGCAAAATTTTATAGTGGTATCATAAGCAGCTAAAATTAGCCTGTCTTATAATGTCTCAAAATGTGCTTGATAGCTCATATACATTTGAAGTAGCTCTTTGTAGGACAAACCGTTACCGTAAGGAAAGCGACATGGTGTGAAAAGCTTTCTCTTCCATACACACAAAATTTCTGTATTTCAGACATTTGAATGCACTTTCAGTGCCATGTGGCCATTTTTGTGCACTGAGTGAGTGCAAAAAGCAGACAATAATGATTGGTGTTTTTCCACACCGGTACGAACACTAGGGCTTTTGACGACTTACATGAATCCATTACTACTAATAGAAGCAACCACTGTATAAATTCCATTTTGATGAGAAAATGAACTAGAAACTATTTTTAACTTGAACTGCTATTAGCTACACTAGAATGAGGTATGTAATATGCCTCCCAATGTCCCACAATTGGAAGTCAAAGGAAATATACCAGTTCAGCACTTTATCTCTTACCCTTCTTTTACACTGATAAATGTGACTCTCTTCTAATTAAACAAATGCAAATGGAAACCTTGGAGCAAGATTTGGTGTTGGTTACTTTGGAAATGTAAGACTAAAATGATCCTAGTCCTGGATAAGGGTGTTAGTTTTCCTTAATGTAAAACAGAGGGTTCATCTGTTTTCCCATTCAGTAATAATCTCTGCTCTCATGGAACTCTCAGATAAGGCCAAGATTTTCAGTTCAGTGTTGCTTTTGATGTCTGCTTGAGAGAACCAAAATAACTTCTCTCTGCTCCCCTCCACATCCTTCTATATTGGCAGCCCTCTGTAATTTCTCCAGAGAGTGTGCAAAACATTTTGCAGTAGGGAAAAGCAATGACAGGAAGACAGTGGACTGCAAAAGTCATTCTGACATAACTGAACAGCCCTTGCTTGAACAGAAAGACAGGAATAGTTTCTGTTCATTCAATACCTAATTTTTTTATTTTTCTCTTTTCCTTTTCGTTTCCATTAATGGATTAGATATGTACTTCTATAAACCTGAAGAACTAATAACAACAATTTGGTATTCCATTAGCATGCCATAGCCTGATATGAAGTGATTTTGGGCCATGAATTCAAACCACTTCTTTAATTTAAGCATTTACCTAAGGAATGACATCCCTACAGGAAAAAAAAAAAGCAGGATGAATTACATACATAAATATATGCTGCAGCCACCAAATTTAACAAAAAAAATTATCTTTTGTTTCTACACAAATTTATAAAATACTCTCCCTTCTCATCCAGTTCTTACTTGTTTGTGAGCTGTGTTTAACTGGCTTGTATGAATACATGCAAATGAAAAAGCTACTTTATTCTAACTGAATAACATGTCACATTAAATTAAGAAAGTGAGCTGCTGTAGAGGAAACATTAATTAAATCAAGGAGAACCGTGTGCTCAAACTTGGAATGCTTTAAGGGAAAAAAGAAAATGAGAAAAGAATCCCATCTCAAACTGTATTCAGAATGCTATATAGTCAGAAATCTGCAGGCTTACTGCAAGAAGTTTGATACCAGTTAGACACCAGGATATTACTAAATGGATTTTGCATTGCATTTCCTAAAGTTTCTAGAGTTGCTTGAGTACCAGATGTTCCATGTTCATTTATGTCCATATAAAAGAAAGAAAAAATATAGAAATAAACTCATATACAAGTTTACACATGGTTTTGGTAGGGAGGGTCAATGTAATGCATTGCAATAAAGTGTATATTTCATGATTTTTTTTAATAGTGCTAGAAGTAGAGTAACAGCAGATTCTTTCCCTATTATTTTTTGAGCTCTTAAAAAAAAATACAACTTAGTTTAAAATGCAGTATCACTGCCAAATCCATAGATTCCTTTCAAAAGACTACTCAAACTCTTATAATAGATGTTCATTCTTTATTCACTGCTGGTTTAAACCTTCAACACAATAGTGGAGAAATTTACTTTCAGACACCATGTAATTGACCATTTAACAATGTTTACCATTTCAAGACAACAAGTCTTCTTTGCGAAACCTGATAATCAACTTAAAATTGATCAATTCTCATGCTTTATATATACTCCTATTACAGAGATTTACTCCTCAGCTGAATGCTGTATGGGATGGGAACACATCTAGATACATTCCAGTTTGTAGCTTGATACTTTTTTGCCAATTTTATACAGAGGATAAAGGTTGATAGAGGAGAAGATAAGGAGAAGCTTTGTTTAGGAAAAACAAGGCAAATTTGAAAAAACTGGTATAATGGATTACATGGTTGTAATTCAACCATTAAGGTACAGAAAAAAAATAAATCCAAAGAATTAAAACTTCTGCCCTCTTGTACATGGAAAAAGGATTTACACCCTTACAGAAGATAAACTGAAAATGGAGAAGTGCATATTCCTGGATAACTTGGAATATCATTACTTTTATTTATTATAATAAATTTTATGAAAGTTATTTCCTCAATATGAATTTCAGATTCACAGACTGTGGTATGCCAGCCAAAATGGCTATGAAAAATTTGGAGAAGGCAAGGGTCTAAAAGCTTAAATAAGAGACAAATATCAAGGGTCCAAATACTCAGAAGGGTCCACAGCATTAAAGAAATATTTGACAGGTTGCACCTACTCCCCCATTAATACAACTCTTTTTCTATTCTGATCAGAATATTAAATTCTTACTAGAAGCACATTTCAGCCAGTGAAGTGACTAACATATAGAGAGCGAACTACATGGCAGGGGCATGGGAGCCAAAAGCTTTGTCTCTAATATAATCTGCTGAGGTCCAGTAGGGACCTGAAGTGAAGCTGGAATGTATAGATAGTAAAGATTATCACATAACATCTGATCTTTCCTTCAAAACAAGTACAGACTATGAAGGTTTGTAGCTAGAAAGTTCAGCATATCTGTCATATTGAACTGTATGGGAACAGCTGCTCTGGCACTAAATAACACTGTGCCTATAAGTTTACGTGGCTTACATTATGTTATTAAATGGTGATGGATGTCTACTTCCACAGCATCACTCCCGTATTGCATAAATTTAGCTAGCTAGATAGGAATATGGACAAGAATATCTCCAGAAACAGCCCTCACCCATATGTAAAACCAGGGCAAATTTACTTTTAGGTATGTTGGCTACTTAAATGTCATCTATTATTCTCAAGTGTTTTTTATCAAAAGAAAAACCAACCAGAAATATTGCTTCTTCAAATGAAAGCCCATAGGCTAACAGTCCTTGCTCCCTTTGAAGTCTGATTGCTATTTTAAGAAAAGTGTCTGCTTTCAAGCAAGTTCCTGCTGTCAGCATCATGTAAACAACATAACTCAAATGGATAAGCATGTTATGGCCAGTGTAATGAGGAAAGACTATGATTTATAGGACTTGAAGAATGAATGACTGTGTTGCTTTACCAATAATACCTGCGGAATGAAGCTTGAGAAAGGGACAGTACAAAAGGAGCTTGCATTATTGCTAGTGTGCAGTATTTAAGCTGTTTTCTCGAAATATATAGGCAGAATGCAAGAGTTAAGAAAGCACATTATACTGAAGGCAGAAGTCATCAAAGATTTACACACTAAGCCAGCATGTAATTGGTCCAGAAGCTTCTGTGAAAATTGCAAGTGTTTAATGTCTTTGCTGTTCAATCATGAGTCACAAGTGAATTTATCAATTCCTATTTTCCCTAAAATATCATTGTTCTATACCTTGACTTTAATATTTCTTTTTCAGACTCTTAATAGTAAAGGAATACTATTAAACAGGGGGTTTATTTAATCTGACAGGAAAACGCCATCCCAACCCAGAATTTCACTCTGAGTGTAGAAATAACTTCTCATTGGTTTGGGGACTCTAATACACTACTTTTTTCTCTCTCAGGTTCATTTGTTTGCTTCGGGTTTGTTTTAAGTAAGGGATCCTAAAAATAAGTATAAAAATAAGGATTTCAGTTTATTTGCTGGTGTTAGGTCAGAAATGCCTGAAAAAGATTTCAAATTATTCTCACTGCTTTGTCAAAAGATGAAACTATGTACCTGAAAGTATATTTTACCTTTATTACCTTGCGCTAAATCTTTAGGCTTTTATTTAAACCTTCCCTTGACCTTTATGAAATTTTGCCATTAATTTATAAAACCCATTATTTTCTGGAAAATAATCGTGCATTAAAACAGCACACTCAGTTGAGCTGTCCTGAAAAGCCTGTGTGATGCTGAGATGTTGTTTTGTACAGATTAGCTCTGAAGGAATCAGTCATATAAAACAGGTTTTCAGAAAAACATAGATTTTCTTTAATGGATAATTCTTCTACATTTCTTATAATTTTTCCAATTCTTGTCATTAATTTATGTGTTGCTACTCATTAAGAATATTAAGAAAACCTTTGACAGTCCTTTGTATCTATAAATAACTTACTTCGAAAAACTGACATTTGTTTTTTGAATTGAACATTTTAACTGGGGGGGGGAAGGTGCAGCAGAAGAGATATTTTTAGAATGGGATTCTGAGAAAAGGATATACTTTATATACAAAAATGTGAAAAATAACAGTACTAATTCTATGTATAGATTTTGTTATGTTGCTTTATTTTCAGCGGGACATTGTTTAAATGGTTTTGCACAGAGGCCATCACACAGGGTTAAAAAATGTTTACGTTTAAAATTGCCATCTGAAAGAAAGGTTATAGGTTGTCTTATGCCATTAGGTCTCCTGAGAAACTCAGTGATTTCCATTTGTTTCCACTTTCTTCAGGTCCCTTTTAATGCAAGCACTGAACACTGAGAACCAACAAACCAACCATGACTTTTCTTTTTCCACCTTGATGCCCCAAATACCAGCAACACTTCAGTGCCAAGCTCATTTGGATGCTTGTCTCTTTGCTACGATGGAGCATACAACAGAATATCTGTTTGCCAGTAAGGTGTGTTCCACAGTTTTCTCTCATAAACTAAAATCAGTTTACTTGAAAAGAGAGATTCGCAATACAAAAACAATGAATACGACCTGCAGTGAAAATCATACCAAAAAAAAACAAATGCAGAGAACTTTAAAAGTTTGAAACATTGCAGTAGTTTGTTCCATCACATAATTGGAAATATGGCTAAAACATTGAAATTTTGAAAAGAATATTTTTCCAAATATGTGCATTAGATAATGAGATATTTTGAAAACAGAGAAGCTTCTCTGATCAGATGTTACAGAAAGCAGACAGAAGTGAAGTGCTGCATGCAGGAAATTGATACATTAAAGCCAATGGCTAACAGAGCATTGTGTAGATCATATTAGAAAGTATTGAGCAACACATGGAGGCTTTGCTGGTTTTTGTTTTAAAGGGAGAAACTTTTAGCTCGCCACTTGCATTAGATCTTATAGTTAATGCTTAGAAAGCACCATCAGATCATGATATCTATTAGTTCTATGGACAGATCTGTGCTTGGTACACAGCAGCTTGATGCAGAGGTGACAGCAGGGTTCCAGTCCAGGGTGGGAAGTATTCGTGAGAGGCAACAGCACCCAGACCCCATGCTTTGAACTCAGAAAGATCCCAAAATTAGTGCAATGGCACAGAGGAAAGCTGATGGCACCTGTGCACAAGGCAAGGAGCCCAAACAACCACCAGCAGCACTCTGTCCCTTCCAGAGGCTGTCTCCTGGCTTTGGCTGAATTTCTGCAAATGCGCAGAAGATATAATGTGCAAAATAAAAGTGTTAAATCCCTCTTCAAGGGCACCAAATTAATCCTCCTGAGAAAAGGTTAAAAATATTTGGGATGCTTAAAGGAGATGTAAGCAAGGGGGGAGTGAAACAGTTTTAGAATACCTTCTAATGCCTAACTTGTATCATGGATAAAAGAAAATAGACTTCCTTCGATTCCACAACACAGGATTCACATTAGGTACTGGAGGAAAACTACTTAAAGATAGGGAGACTTTTTGTCTAGAGTGTCCACTAGTGAAGGTCTTTAGCACACTAGAAACACCTGCAAGGTAGGACAGAGACACCTTGGGGGATGGAGTAGGCTAGACTCTCTTCTGAGGAGCTTCTCTGTGCTGGGACCCTCTCTTCAGTCACCCCAATTGAAGGACCAGTAGATCTGTGAATTGATTAGACCATTTTGAAAAGACATCAAGGCTTCATCTGAAGATTAAAGAGAATGGAGAATCCTGCTAAAGTTTGTTCTCATCCATCTGCTCTCCTTCACTTTCTATTTGAATTGTGCAAGATTTAATGCGTAGCCTTTGGTCTTTCAGTTGTTTGGTCCATCAACAACTTTATTTGTCATCTTAAGATATTTATAATTTAATACGTCAAGAGATTGTATAAACATACATACCAGAACTAATATACTTTTTAATATTAGTATTCATATTGGTATAGCAACAGTTTTCTAATGTGAAATATTAAAATACTCACAGATGGAGGAAGTCCTGTTTCACTATTATATCCCTGAAATCTTTTTTTTTTTAATAAATTCAGCTAGCATAGAGGACTGAGAAGAAATGCACCCAAAATTCTGTTCATTTAGCATGAACAGCTTTTGCAGATGGAAAGATATAATGAGCTAACTGAGGGGAAATCCTGAGGACAGAAAATACTCAAAGCATCCTTCAATAACATGAGAAACAGGGCTGCACACAGCAATGCAAATAAGATTACAGGTAGCTTCGGAAGTAGCAGTGACTCCATTAACTGAAAAGAAGAAATTCCATTTTTGCACTGGTTAAAGTGAGCAATGTTTGGCACAAAGTTGTGCCACAACATGATGGAACAGCTTTAGATGGCTGCTTTTAATAATGACATAAACACATAAATACAAGTCTGCTCTTAATATAAAGTGATAACAAATAGAGGATGATGGGGAATGACTGAATCTCACAAGAATGTAAGATTCTGTGACTGAACAAGGAGGGGGGAAAGGAAGGGAGATTTTGGATCACAAAGGAAAAAAAAAAAGGAACATATTTTCTTTTTGGAAGAAATTCTGATTTCACCCTTGTCTAAATATATAAGAGCATCAGGGTTTTGTTTCACCTTCCCTATATTAATGAAAAGTAGTACACATCATTCAGATAGACAAACAAAGGCATAAGCATAGTATCTTACATGCAAGGGGTTATGTTTGGGTTTTGTCTTACTAAGTTCAGTCATCAACTGAAAATCACTGCTGTGATATAAATTAGGTGGAAAAATCTCAATAAGAAGTTTCTTGTCCTTTCTGTCACCGTTAATATCAACATTTGAGCTACTGAACTTTACAGTATATTATAGCAGCAGTGTCTGAAGGCTTCTTACCATTTCCAGTTCTTAGAGTGAGTTGTGCAACTCTACTTGAAGAAACTTTACTTAATATGCTTAAATTTGGGAGCAATTTGTAAAACACTGGATTCTAAACAGCATGAGGGTGATATAAGTGAATGATGCTGATGAAGAACTATAAAAGACTGCACGATTTCAGCAAAGCCAAGTGAGTGGTCCTGCACCTGGCTTGCAACAACCCCAAAAACAAATACAGAGTGGGTGGGGGATGGATTGAGAGCAGCATTGACAAGAAAGACCTGGGGATACTGATGTGTGAAAAAATGGGACATGAGCCAGCAATGTGTGCTTGCAGCCCAGAATGACGACTGTATTCCCAGCTGAATAAAAGGAAGCATGGCCAGCAAGTTGAGTGAAGTGATTCTCATCTTGTTAGACCCCACCTGAAGTACTGCATTCAATTCTGGGGGCTCCAGTATAAAAAAAAAGACATGGGCCTGTTAAAACAGGTCCAAAGGAGGGTCAAAAAGATGCTCAGAGGGCTCAAACACCTCTCCTGTGAATTAAAACTGAGCGCTGGGTCTCTTCGGCCTGGAAAAGAGAAGGCTCTAGGGAGATATAAAGCCTCTGGCAGTGGTTGAAAAGTCCACTGATCCAACACTCTCTGGCATAATAAGCTGTGTAATAAGCAGAGCCGTCTCAGTTCAATAGGGAGTGAAATCAGTGCCTTGATACTTGCTGATAGTCTCCAATGGTTGCAAATCCTCTACTGCCACATTCATTTCCCTCCCTAAAACACTCTTACAGCTGTTTCATTCACTCTGCAGAAAGCCTCTTCTCCAGATGGCATGGGTTGCCTACCAGAGGCTGACGCCAAATCAGATCCCATTGCAGGAGGTCCAGGGGTGAGGAAAGTGTGAAAGAAAATTGAATCTCCTCTGAAAATGTGGAACGCCCTTGTGAAGGACACTGAAAGTGATTATTATTTCAGGGATAGAGCTACTATTCTAGTCTGGAGCATAAAAAC
This sequence comes from Melopsittacus undulatus, assembly GCF_012275295.1. Taxonomy (NCBI): domain Eukaryota; kingdom Metazoa; phylum Chordata; class Aves; order Psittaciformes; family Psittaculidae; genus Melopsittacus; species Melopsittacus undulatus. The sequence continues at coordinate 43,713,711 of NC_047533.1, forward strand.
ATCAGTGAAGGGTTACAGCACTCAATTTTCTCTTTGCTTTTGCTTTTCAAAGTTTACATAACTACTTATTCCCATTGGGTTAGATGAACTAGAGCTGAAGTAAATGAAAATTGTCTTGTGTTTCTTCAGTGTCATTTGGTCTAGGGGGATAAAGCCTTTTGGCTCCACTAGAGGTATTGAGGCCAATTCTGTGCTACAATTCTTTACAATTGTTCTGATGCCAACCAGACCAAGCAAGGTGTGTGCTTGGGAAGGCAGTGACATCAATGCTTCATTAAGCAACACTCTTGGGGAGGTTTTTCACTTGCATACAGCTGGGAAGGCCATTCATTAACACTATTTCTCTCAGGATCCCTCTGAACTCAGGATGTCTCTTCTTTTTGGAGCAGTGAAGAAACAAGTGCACTATTATTACAGTTGTTGACACTGACTTTTAGTGGCATGAATAGAGATTATTTGGACAGCGTCAGTAAATGATGTGCAGTAAATCAGTCAGGCCAAATTGGCAGAGATTATTAACTGAAGAGACAACAGTGTTTTTCATCTGAAAATAAATGCGCACAATGTGGTAGCTATTGTTGTTGTTTGCATGGGGTGAGCCTTTTCATGGTTCTGATCTGCAAACATGAATGGGGAAGCATTTAATTGTGGGATGCCTTTTACAGAACACACATTTTAAAACAACAAACATTTGTCCTGGTAAAAAAAATGACAGTTTCTGTAATCATTTCTTCATGTACCACTGAATGCTCTAATAAAGAACTCCCTATTTTCTGCTACAAAACATGCATTTGATGAATATCCCAGCTTGAAATTTCAGGTCACAGTGTTCCTTAGTGCAACACATAGAATCCTATACTTTGTGTATTAATTTAATGCTGTATTTTACTAATCTTTGATACAGGGAGACGTGGAGTACTTGCTGCAGCAAATTAACTTAGCTCAGTTCTTACTAAGCTAACTTCTCTGCCAAGACTTTTCCTGCAGAATTTAGCAAGTTGCATTCACAGGGTAATTTGAGGAAAAGTTTTGTTTAATTGTGTTTATCACCCTTTGGTAAATATATGTATTATTCGTGAATAAATGACCCAAGTCTCATTATATCACACTAACCCTAAGATAAATGGTTGCTCAGGAGTCTTAATATAGTACTTCATTCAGCAACTGCTCTATAAAACTTCTTTTAATTTTCCCTTGTAAGTTGACTTGATAGCAATTAATTCTAAGCAATTTTCTTCAATCCATTTTCTGTTCTAGGAAACAAGTTTGTATAATGGTGTACTTGTTCTTTGTGTCATCCACACACTTGAAAATGTCAGTTTGCTGATGTTCATTTTTATTATTAGATTCTTTTTTCTCTACCATTTCTAGTCACCAAAAATACTTCTTTCATGCAGCTCAGCACCTATTTAAGCTCTACCTCTTTTATGCTTTTGGACAGAAGGAATGAGTGACTAGGAACACATATTAATTATCCTTGTACAGATGAGAGGGTAGAACCAAACACAGGCTTTACAATAGAGGACAGAATTATATTAATCATTTTTATCACTCATCCTTCTATCTTACACTGTTGTCTAATATTACACTGAATAAAAATTTAAGTGGGTCAAGGTAAGGCTTTAGAGTCCTTTCTGAAAAGCAATACTTTCTTCTAAATTTTTACACTGTAATTAAGAAAAAAAATAATAAAATGTTAAGGACCTCAAATTTTGTATGAAGTTTAGAAAGCATTGAGTCATCCTGTGATGCTGACCACCCCCTAGTAGACACTCACACAATACACAATAATATAGATACACAATAAAAAGAAAATATCTACTTACTTCTGAAACCAAGATTCTGATAATAATTGTCTTCTTTTTAGCTCAGTGAAGAACAGAAGAGATAGGAAAATATTTCAAATCCAAAACTATAGAATAGTTCTCCTTTCTCAAGATTAAAAAGTTTCTTAGTTACCTGTTCATCAAGGATTAACCATAGAAAAATGGGTGTGCAAAAAGCCTGCTCAGTAAATATCCCTTTCTCACTACCTTCCCCATTCAAAAAAAACCCACAATTAAAACCACCTCAAATAACATAGCACAAAAGTCCCCAACAGTTCTTCAGAGAAAATTTTAAGATCACTGAATTTGATACCTGAGGCTGTTCTGCAAAGTAAGAACTATCAGTGCAGTATGGATATTGTGATTTCAGTTTTGCTTAGCCACACACTACAAATGTGGTAACCTGTATTTCTCCTCCACTGACACACGCCCAGCCTCCTAAACTGCCTATAGGATTTTTCTTTCCTCCATTCAAGCCTAAACACAACTGAATGGAGAATGCAATTAATATGTCTTCAGAAACAAGAGAAACTGCTAAGCCCACCACTGTGCATGACTCATAATTTTCTGCTAGAAAATGAACAACACTGAAACAAAAACCTACAAAGCAGGTTTCTCACTTGCTACCTGCTGCAGAATGAAAGCATGGCACTACTAAGGAGAGCATATATGAATGAGCTTGATGTTAATGCATTTGCAAAGGGTTTTTTCCTTTAGACAATGTCAACAATTTTTATAGTTTCAGAGCTCCAGCTTGCCAGGCTGCTGCCAGCAACACTAACTGAGGCCTGACAGCCTCTGGCATAAGTGACATGCTCATTCCCTGGCAGAGGATGACAGCCAAGTGGCTGTGGCCCTACAGCGCATCACTGCATCAAAGCCCATAAATGCATGGACCTTAAGACAGCAAGATACTCTGGTTTTCCACCACAGCTGAGGCTTGCACATCTGCGCCCAATGTTTCTCTTTGTTCCAAGCTGGCATACCAGAAATGTTAATGCTGACAGTGTTGTATTCCTCGTCCTCTTTAGACCTCAATTTCAGATGTCAATTATGGGTTCCTTTTGAGGTTACACATAATCTGCTTTTAGTGTTCGGCTGGTTTAGTTTAGAAATGTTTAGGAATCCCACATTCTCAGCATAATCCTATTTTACTCTAAAGTGCATTTTGGAATGATTTCTGATTATACTTTTCATTTAAGATCAGGGTGTTCTTAAGTGAAAAAGACATCCCACTTTTCACATTCTAGATGAAAAGAGAAAAATTAATATGTGCAATGAGTTTCTAGTTAAGTAGAAGTAATTTAATTAACAAATTACAATGCATTTAAGCAGCTTTGTTTAGGGCTCTTCAAAGTCTTATTCTAGGAAATGGCCTCTGCTAAATACACATTACCTACCTAAATAGTCCAGTATGTGATACAATACAGCAAATTAGATCAGCCTTCCAACACCTAAAGGGAGCCTACAAGAAATTTGCAGAGGGACTTTATACAAGGACATGGAGTGATAAGACAAGGGGGAATGGCTTTAAGCTGAATAAAGGTAGATTTAGATTAGAAGAAGTTATAAGAATTATAAGAAGAAATTCTTCACTATGAGGGTAATAAGACACTGGAATAGGTTGCCTAGAGAAGCTGTTGCTGCCCCATCCCTGGAAAAGTTTAAGGCCAGGTTGGATGGGGCTTTGAGCAGCCTTGTCTACTGGAGGGTGTCCCTGCCTGTAGCAGAGGAGCTGGAACTGGATGAGTTTTAGGCCCACTCCAACCCAAACTATCTTATGACTCTATCAAATTATTTTTGTATAGTGTTTAACAATGCCTTAACATTGCTCTTTCCTCTTTTTTTTTATTTTTGGTTGTTCCATAGGAGTTCTGTCAAGTCTCTTCTATATCAGTTGCTGTTATTTCACATTCGTTTATCTATCAAGGCATAATAAAACATTTCAATATTTATTTCTTTTTGCTGAGGTCACACCCTTCACCTTCTGACTTCTCTTCCTGGAAATTCAAATCCTAGAATTATAATGCTTTCTCTGTAGGGAGCTTCTGAGTGGCCTCTTGTCTAATGTCCTGCTCAAAGCAGAGACATCTTAAAAGCTGCCTTAAAGTTCTGTCAGTAATTTTTGCCATATACTTCACAGAATATTTAAGCAAATAAACCACTAGACTAATAACTCAATTAATTACTTCTACCAGAGCTATCTACATTTAAAAAGAAAAGATAGTGCAGCCTCACTGACACCTTATTGAAATTTTAAGCTAGATTCACCTGTACAGAAAGAAATTTAATTGTATCTATTTCTTTAAAACTATTCAAATGGTTTTATAGTTTAATTGTCTCTTACTCCATTTAAGTACATGAATATTAATATAAGAAGATGATTTTAGTGTTTACTTGTGCAATAAAGTACAAGACCACATGCAGTACAATACAGATGGAAGGGATAAAATACTGATTATTTTACATGGGGACCATCTTACATATAGGACGCATTGTAATGAAAAATGCATTGGTACAAAAACTAAAAGTAAAAAAATCACCTTTATTTCCCCTGTTGTATCACCTAACTATTTAGCATGAAAATATCCAGAAAATGTATAGTTAATAGTAAACTGTATTCTGCTAAACTACCAGATGCTCTTAACTCTGAAATGGATTGGGCCTGTAAGTTACCTGAATAAGTGTCCCATTTAGTTTGATCTAATTACTGCCTTCCATACTATGATATTCTTTTTAAGTTCTTTGGAGGAATGTCACAATATTAACCTGGGCTAATCAAGTTCCCAAAATTAGAATTCAATTTGAGGAGAGGTTAAAGAAACCAAACCACCACACAGCACATCTTCATTATAGTGTTTTCCAGGCTGTGTGTAAGGAATTTACCAGCTACAACTTGTCCCCAGGTTCATATGATCTCACCTATGAGAAAAAAAAAACCCACAACATTTATATCAACCCCTAGAAGGAAATGTTTCAGAATTTCTTCAGAAATATTTCAGAAAACAAAACAAAAGAAAATAAAAATCACATCAAATGCTTGATGAATTTCTTGGTGTTAGAAGTTCATCCCTTGATATTAGCATGCTCATAATCAGTTAAGATTTTCAGGACCCAGAGCACTTGGGAAAACTTTATAATGTTCAAAATAACACAGAAAACAAAATTGTGTCTGGTATTTCTTTTCCTAGTGCTGGAAAAATTAGTAGGGTAGAAGTCAAAGCTGTCATTTCAATAGCTGGTAATAGGACAAAATAGAGATGTTATAATCCACAATGTCCAAAAAGGTTCTACCTGGTAAAACAGTGAGTTCAGGAAGAGATAGTCACAAACTGTATTCCTCAACCGTAGTGAAGAATCCATAGTGAAGAAGTTCTCATTAGCTTCTTACACCACTTTAAAATGTGATTACTGTGGTTTTTTGGTTTGGTTTGGCTTTTTAAAGTCATTATGGCTCATTATGGTTCGTATCTTCTCTGTAAGAACTCTATCTCAACTGCCTTTTAGTATAATTTTTACACTGTAAAATCAGGTAATTATAATGAAAACAGCCACTATTAATGGTTTTACTAGGTTGAAAAGGCTAAGTAATTTACAAAGCAACTTATTCACTCTCTTGTACATTTCCATTTGGCATTATAGCTTTCAGATTATTTTCTTTTCACTGAAGAGCTTTTTAGAATAAATATTATTCCCTGGTACATTTTCTGTTGGTTGGAAGATCTTTCCTTTCTGTGGACTGATAGAAATCTGTAAACTGACATTTAGAAGAACTTTCAGCTTTTTAAGCAACTACATTACATCTTTGTGCTGCCTCTTGTCCAACGTTTTTAAGTGTGATGACCATCTAAAGTAAAATAACTTACTTCTTATGCACTTCTTAAATGGCCCAGTTGAAATTTAATAGATAATGTTAATGTGCAGACTTTTATAGGCAGACCTACTAATAAGTGGGCTCAGGAGCACATTAGTTAAAAAAGGGAGAAACTTGCAGAATTGGCCCTATCCTTCGTCAGGTTTGAGGATTTTCAAGAGTCACCGATGAATCAAAGCCACACTGAAAACAATTCGAAATCCATTTTTACATTTTTAATAACAGGCAATCTGGTTGTATTATGTGTTTGCGGAACATTAAATAGATAAGAGAAAGAAAATTAATGTAAACTTTAATGATGCAGAGAAAGTGCAATGTCAGCAGAAAATAACCCATTATTATTGTGTATTAGGAGTAACTGATTCTTTAGACATATTCATTCAGTACCTTATATAACCATACCAGAATTAATTGAATTTTACGGCTAAAAGCAGGAACACCGAATTAAAACTTTATGCTAGCAGATGTATTATATGCATTTTTTGTGTTGATGCTTCAGGAAGGTGGGAAGTGCAGTGGAATACACCTATGCAATGGGTCAGATCAGCAAACACCCACAAATTCTTGAAGGACAAACCCAAAGCCTGGTGGTGGTAGAGAAAGGGAACAAGTAACAACTGGAAGCAGGTGACTGAATTGGTACCACCTCCCATTCCCCAACCAACTACAGCATCATCAGCAAGGATCCTATCTTAATCTTGTATGCGTACAATGTTAAAGGAAGCTGTCCCAAAAGAAAAGGAAAAACAAAAAGTGAAAAGGAAAAACAAAAAGTGAAAAGGAAACAGGAAAAAGGGAAAGGAAGCAAGAGAATTAAAAAGGGAAAGAGTAAGTATAGTAAAATAATATAGCTAAATAAACATAAACAAGCCTGTTTGCTAGTTTTCAAACTAATGAGAATAAAATAAAAAGCCCCAATTACTAGACAAATGGTTTAATATCTTCTTTTATATTCTTTTTATGGACATAAAATTCAACAATATATGACTGCAGTTAGCCTGAGACATTCGGTATTGTAGCATTTGGTATGATTTTCTTCCTGTCATGCACAAAGATGGTTTTCTTTCTTTTTTTAGTTTTGTACAGGATATTTTCTAAACATACTGCCACTAGTACAATCATCCAATTTGCCCCTTCAGACATACATATGTAGACAAATTGGATTCATGCCAGATCCTTCACACCTTTACTGCTGGAGGGAGAATGACCATGATGGAGGGAAATGCTGCTAAACAAACTAGTCATTTCCTCTTCCACCTGTAATCCCAAGGGGGTCAGACTCATGCCTTATCACATTGCTGACTCTCAACTGTGCAGCACGTTGGTGTCACTGAGCACATTTTAAATTATTTTTGCTTACTATCGTGCTTACTTCAATTTCATGTTTTCTCTTAATTTTGCGGCTTTCTATTAGTAAATCCTGAAATATGTTTATGTGCAGAGGGAAAAAGTCCAAGGAATTTGTCTTGGTAAATTAAATAAATGTTTGTGTTAAATTTAGCTACCAGACTTTTGAAAACTTACACATCATTTTATCTTTTTACAGACAAAACCTTAGCTGAGTTTTATAGCTACTATTCAATCTCATCTTCTTCCAAGGACTTTGATACTGAGGGGTGGGCAACGTCATTTATCCAGCTATCCTCTCTACAAAAGAACTATTTCTTCTTGTTTTGTGTGTGTGCCTTCTCTGTTTCTCAGGCCCTAGACACTTTATCTAGATTTAGATTAAATAAGGGTGTTTTCATTTGAGATCTTATTTCCTGAAATTCAGACTCTGTGGTTCAGTCCTGATGAGATGAATCCTGAATTTTTTTGTAGTTCTTTTGACAGGCTTACATGGATTTAAAAGAAGAGTGGCCACATAAGTACCATAGAAGCCTTCTTAAATGAACTGAATTCCCCCGTAAAGTACCAAATTCCCTGTGCTAAGTGTCATGCCACCTGATCTCAGCTATATCAGAACATGGTACAAGTGAAATAAAATGGACAACCTCATGATGTCATAACATCCGTCAAAGATGTCTTTATAGTCTCCAGGTCATGCTCAAGTCGACAGACTGAGTACGAAAATCTGAGGCCTTGTCTTCTTCTCCTTAATAACCTTTCTCAAAATAAGGAAAAAGTGTTGAAAAACTCAAAATGGATAGATCATTTAAATTCATGGTGTGGAAATTTCAAATGCTCAAGCACAAAAGCGAAGTTTATACTGTGTCAGGAATTTTCATCCCCACACAGATCCACCTTCCCCTGGTGTCATGGTTTAAGCCTAGCCGGTAACTCAGAATCATGCAGACACTTTCTCAATCCTGACCCCTCTCCCCCTCCCCCCCCATTCTTCCTCCCCCAGCTCCTGGAGGGATGGGGAAGAGAATCAAAAGAATGTAACTCCCACAGGTTGAGATAAGAGCAGTCCAGTAATTAAGGTATAACACAAAACCAGTACTGCTACCACCAATAATGATAATGATAAGGCAAATAACAAGGGAAGAGAATACAACACCTGACCACCTGTCGACCAATACCCAGTCTGACCGAGCAGTGATCTAGCCGTTCTGGGTAACTGCCCCAAGTTTATATACTGGACATGACATGCTGTGGTATGGAAAACCTCTTTTGTTAGTTTGGGTCAGGTGTCCTGTCTCTGCTTCCTTCCAGCTTCTCCTCCTCCCTGGCAGATCATGAGACTCACAAAGTCCTTGATCAGAGTAAACATTACTTAGCAACAACTAAAAACACCTGTGTTATCAGCACTGTTCCCAGGCTGAAAGTCAAAACCACAGCACTGCACCAGCTACTAAGGAGAAAAATGACTGCTACTGCTGAACACAGGACACCTGGCAATTTGCCCTGTGCCAAAACCACCAACACCTTATCTCCCTCTGTGAGAAATTAAACACCCTGGAACTTGTCTGGTGACTGTGTTGGAGTTTCATTATGGGCTAAGACCTCTGCTGTCAGTTATATATTTGTAGTGCTTGTTTACAGGCCATTTTAGAAAGCCATAAAAGAGAATGTGTGTACAGCGGTGGGGTTGTCAAATCTTACTCTGACAGCTGATGTGCTGCAATGTGATCCATAAATCACTTCTGGAAGAGGCTTAAAATGAGAGAAAAACAGATACCGCTGTAGCTTAGTAGGAGATTTTCTAAGATTAGAATTTTATGAGACTAGAAATTCACATTGCACGTCTTCTAACTGCTGTTTAAATTTCCAAGCCGTTCATCACATATGTTATTTAGAAAGTTCACAGGACATGATTTAAAATCATTGTAAAGAGCAATTCTCTTATTTTTTGTTGAGTTCTATTCATTCTTTAATCTTTCCTGCAAAAATCCACTCCACCAGGCAGAAGCAGCATTTCTTGGAAATGAGGAATATCTTACTTCCAAGAAACAAGAACTGCGATTTTACTGTTAGAAATAAATGTCTGCCAGTGGTGCAGCACTGTGGTAAAGTGGGAATGACTTTATGGGTGGTATCAATCTGGTGCTCAGTGGGACAAAAAAACAGGCCCAGACTTGAAATACAAGGGTTGTTAATTGATTTCCTGGGTTTTTAAAAGGCACATCTCAAACAAATGGCCTGCCACTTTCAGGAATAGATTTCATTTTATACTTATCCCCACCCTTCTGCAGCTAAATCCATATGAAGTGAGCTACAATGAATTAACTTTCAGGATCCTCAAAATGTGGTAGGTGGCCATACAAAATGCATGGGAGCTCAATATCACAAATGCTACATACCCAGTTTTTAAGCATCTCTTTTCTCTGCTCAGCATATGAAGACGGTCAGGTAAAGAGCAACATCATCAGGTTGATGTGTCTGTGTGACTGTAACACAATGAGGCTCCATTTGACACTGAGGTCCAATTACAGCTTAGGAACCATACTAAAAAAACTTGGAAGATGATAGATGATAATACACACACTCTCAAGGATTGTAATTACAAAGAGGATTTTGATTAAGCTAGCTAGCATTACAGGCTGCACAGTGCTGTGGTAGCAGCAGTTTCACCAAATTCTCCTTTGAAACAAATAAAGTGCATGTTGATGTTTTGCAGCTGATTTAGGAAATGAGTGTCTAAGACTGATTTGTGAATCAAATAACTTGGGTTTGCATTTAAGACATAGAATCTAATCTTCCACCACCAGCAACCCCTTACTCCCCACACACTTTCTCTTCATTTTAGTGATAAAAAGCCTGAATCCTGGCATCAGTCAGGACTACAGCAACAAGCCAGAGTGCCCTGACTGATCCCACATTATTACAGGTAACAGCCAAGCACAGAGAAGCACATACCCCAGAAAATCCCAAGCTTTTGCAATTTATCTGTGATTACAGAGATACTGGCATATGGAAAGGCAGGAGCTGTTATTTGGCATGAAGTAGCCCAGGAAAAGGTTCTAAATGGTGCATATATTCTTTTCATTCATCTGCAGGTGACAAGCTAATGAGTCAGTACAGCTGTGAGGAATTCCAGCCAGTCAAATCACTAAAACCTTCCTGTCTGCTTAATATCTCAGTGTGTTTCTTATCTGCAAAGCCACCAGGGGCCTTGCTGCAATTAGAGGCAGAGGTTACTGCATAGCAGTGACACTGAAAGGCATAGATAAGGACTGGACATGCATAGTTTTTCTTAACAAGAAATAAATGCACTTTTTACTGTGCTCCTTGTCTGTGAAAGACACATAGTTTATATAAAAGGAAGATGCTAGTTAAGTGGAATGGTTGTTTGTGACTGCCAAGATGAGGACCTTTTTGAGTTGATATTGTGCATGTAAATAACTGAGTAATTTGTGCTTTCCTTATTAATGTGTAAAAAGTCACACTGAGTACACCTGCAGTTACCACTAGCAGGTTACAGGTCCAGCATTTCAGGAAGTCCAGCCACAGCACGCCAATCTGAATTTCACAGTTAGCAGCAATTTATGGACTAATTTACACATGAGGTGGTATGCAGAAGAAATCTCAGTTGTTCTTAGATATTTCACAAAAATGCTCAATTGAAGAAAGTTTTCACAAGTGGTAGAGCAATGTAAAAGTCTAGTTTTCATTTTACTTACAAATGGTATAAATCAGAGGAAACTTAACTCTGAGAAGAAGGATTTATGTGGTTTTGATGTTTGTGTATGGGCAACCCAGATCACATCCAGCAATGAAGGCTGTGTGAAATTATCTGCCAGATTCACTCATCACTAATCTGCAAATCAGTAGTTCATGTAAATGTTTTTGCAAAGAAAACAGACTGGATACAGAGGCTGTTGTTTGGCTTCAGTTTAAAAACAAATGGGGAGAAAAATTAAAACCAAGAAAGCTACTTAAATTCAGGTTATATAAAACATGCAAAGGCAATGAAAAAATTAATTGGAGTCTTAAACAGCAGCAACTGTTTTCTTCCCCTTCATTACAGAGGAACAAACTGACTCAGGAGCAAAATGTATTTAATGTAAACCATATGGTCTTCAGGATAAGAAATGCCTTAAGGACACCCATATGAAGACTCTGAAAAGATTTTGGAAAAATAGTTGTAATTCTTATCAGAATGTTATTGGGCTTTGTTACTAAAATATCCTCAAACCCTGCAAACACTTCACCTTCTCTTATCAAATGATCCTAAAAATTATATATGTCAAATGAAATAGCAAGAAAATACAGACATGACAAGTAATTTATTTGATTTTAAATGCTTTAAGCACACCGCTGGCTCTGAATATAGCAGGGGTTTTGAAGACTCAAGCAGCTAGCACCCAGATTTCTGATAATAGAAATTCAAGATTTTGAGTGATAAGCAGACTTCCTTTTATTAAAACATACCGTGTTGCCCTATATTTTCCTTGCTGTTATCCCTTATCTTCAGACAGCAATTTTGAACAAAATATTCGACCATGATAACAAGAATTTAATTTTAGACTCCACACTTAAACAAAAGGAGGAACTCGATGCATTCCCCTAATTCACATCACACAATGCCCTCCCTTGAAGAGTTGCTTTTATGCAGATTTCTGCCAACTCCACCATTGAAAGCCTACTTTTAAATTCCCGTCAGGTGCTTTCTGTTTGAAGGGCTCCAGTGTGTGGGTGGCTGTTTTTCTTGTATGTGCCACGATGAGTCTCCTCCTCAGCAAGCTGGAGGAGGAGGAGGAGGGAGGAGGAAGTGTTTTTCCTCTTTTCATTTCACACCACATTTGTAGAATGAGAGACAGAACGTCCTGCCTCCTGAAAAAACCCTGTCCTGGAAAATCTTAATGTTCCAGAAAAAGAACAATCAATCTAGTTTATGTGCTGGTATTTAATGCCATACACCTCATGTGCTATTAATGGCTTGGTAATTTAGATCATTGTCTAAAAATCTGTTATGCCTTTCTTTCTTCCAGGCAAGCTGAAAGAATGCAATTTCCTCTTATCTACCTGGAGATCACAAGGCAATGTTCTCTCGCTTTGGCTTTAAGTGGGATAGGAAAGACTCCGCATTTTAAAGAACCTGTTGACAAACAGGAAGTTTGTAAAACCAGATCCCATATAATTTTCTAAATAATAGATGTTTTTGCATTTTCATTGGTTTTATCTCAGCTTCGTGACTCATTAAATGTCCTGGTGACATGCGGTACAAATTCCACTTGGCAGAAGTTTCTGTAATAATATACCCTTTAAGGGGAGAAGTCTTTCTCTATGAGTGTACAACGGAAGATGTGCTGCCTCATACCTCATGAGCCAATGTACGAGCCAGCCCCACTTTAAGACCGTGAGCAGTTTGTGCACACAGGCTCCAAGCAGGGAGTTGCACTGGGGTGTCCCACCGGCAACAAGGGTGCAACCATCCTCCTCTGCAGTTTCAGGGGCAGCCCTGCATTCCCTTTTCACTGAATAAGGTTACGAGGTGCCTCATATGCCACAGCTCCTCTGCTCCTTGCCTGGTTGTTGTGCTTAATGTGATTAGCTGTTAGTCAGAGAGCCTAACAATTTTAATTTGCTTCATGCATAGGATTAGCTACAAGAATTAAATTTGTTGCATGATGTGGGATATAAACTATAATAATATCCACTTAGAATGACATTTTCTCCTGGCTTCTGCAGTATTAGAAAAAGTACTTGTATCACACCAAATGCATTACATTACTGTTCCCAATGTTGTTTTGTTTTTTTAACACTATCTTAATAAACACTTTCCCACATGTGTTTTCTATCACAGTGACATCTTAAGTTTCATGCTAACAAATTAATGGTGTAGAATTAAAATGAGTCTCAGAAAACATCAAACGCAAACAGGCAAAATCACATACTTTGTCACATCTTCTGGTTCACAAACCAAAGCCTTCCAGAGTTAACTGTGCCCCCACATTTATCACTGCTGATGCTGAACTGTGGGTACTTGTTTGCCAGAAGAAATACTGTTGAGAATGGCCTGGGTGTGAAGAGCTGTTAGCACAGCAGAGGGTAAATGCATGACTTCCTTCTGCTCTCAGCAGCTTGAAGGTGGATTTTGGGTCATTGATTTTGCAAACATGGAGGCTTTGAACATCACCATCCGTAACTGACTGCTCCTACCAAATAAAAGTAGTCTATGTAGGACAGCTTATCTATATCTTCTTCCTTCTGCATTTTACCCCACTGCTCTGTTTGTCAGTCTGGTACTCCAGACAGCCAACTCCTGATTGGAGAGCTGCAGGTTGCTTGCAGCACCTTTCTTATTCCTCTGCCACACAGTCTAAACTGCCCTCCTGGTTTTACCAAGCAGCATGTACTCTGAGCCAGGCCTTACTTATTTTACTGTGCAATTTGCTATTTCTTTGTGGCATGCTTCTGAAGGCCTAGACTGCTCATGAAAATCATGACAAACAGTCCTTCCTTATTGTCTCTTTCCCCTAATCAGCACTGAAAAGACGCTGAAAACCTCATGGGTTAGTTACAAGAAAATGGAGTAGCAATGTGTGTGCTTTCTTATAGTTGGCTGGGGAGTTGGAGACATTCTCCATCTAATTAAGGAACATAAACTCTGCTACCTTAATTATTGCAAGGAGTAAACCCATGCCAACATAAGCACCTTCATACTGATAGAGCTGTGTTCACTTGAGAGAATGCATTAATATCACTAGACAAAGAAGGAATAAAAAATCGCACTCTGACAAAATATGTTGCTGTATAACCCTGTAAAAGGAGCCTCAGGCTCATTCTTCCCAAACAGCTGCCTCTGGCTTTCTTTGAGCCTCTGCCTGATGGAAACTGCAGCTTGTCATTGCAGGGATTGGGCAGGTAACACCTGAAAAGTATGAGCGTGGGTGCTGTTGGATGCACATCCCCAGGTTAAACCAAGAGAAAACCAAGGATACTCATTTTATGACAATAAGACAGGTATTGGCAAGCCCATCTTGAAGTGAGCCTAAGGAACTCACTGGGGCAAATGAAACCTTTGGTTCTCCATCCTGCTGTACCAAAGCTGTGGTTAGGGATGCTGAAAGGGCTCAGCTTCAGCCAAGCAGTGCTGTCCTCCTACAATGCGAGCCACGAGGGTCACCAGGTAAACACTCATTGTCTGCATACCCCTTTCACCGAGAGACAGAAACTGTCTGGCGCAGGCACAGTCTAACTCAGGCATCATCTGCATTTGCTGCCAGCCCAAGTCCCAGCAGGGGAGCACTCCTTCTGACTCAGACACCACAGCCATGGAGAAGAGTTGGCTGGGAGGGCCTTTTTCCTGAAGCTAATACCATCTGGGTGGTCTTAGGAAATGTCATGCACTCCCTTGTGCTGATGCTGTGGAGGGTCAGCAGCACCTCCTTGGTGTGCTGGGGGACACTGACAGCTTTAGTGCTCTCCTGCACTACAGCTTAACTAAAAGGAAGTGATAGCCACCTGGTTTTGTGTCTTTTCAGACACAGAGGAGAGCCACATGTGATGGACACAGCTGACCATGGAGGGGAGCTCATCCCTTCCCCTTGTGACAGGTCTGGGCTGTCCATCACAGCTCAAAGGATGCACCAGGGACAATCCAACTCCCTCCCACCCAACTGCTGCACTCCCCAATGGCCAGCAGATGTGGGACAAAGACAAGAGCAGCTTCCCTCCCTTTCTAATCACACAGGGAGACCTTGACCAAATCCAGGTATGTTCAGCACGTCAAAGGACTGTACCTGTGGGATGGTTGAAGTCCCAGACCTGATTTTAGCTGATGTTTGCCCCTGTGTTTGTGACATTGACACTCTGGAAGGATATTTCATTTATTCTTCCCAGCTAGAAAGGTGTCAGACCATCCCCTGCTAGGGGTTTTCACACCTATCTTGTTTTTCTCTTCCAATTTATTTTACCTGCTCTTACATTGCAATGTTATTGCTGTAACACTATGATGTTGTGCCTCAGTATGTTCTGAGATTTGTCTGAAAAGTGGATTATGGGATAAATGGTATTTTATAAATGTTTTCTTTATCCACGTTCAATTGAAGATACAATCTGTCTCTCACAATAAATTTGTTTTCTCCTCTTCCTCTTTAATTTTCTCAATGGCCTGTTCAGAGCATGTACATGGAAATTAAGGAGAGCAGAAACAGGCTGTGATGGCAGTGAGGGAGCAATTCAGCTCCTGGTGCTTAGTTCAGAGAACAAATGGCCATTTTGCTGCTGAAACTGATGGGTAGTCCACAGTGCTTCCTCCTCATCTTCTTTAGAAAACAACTAAACCAGTCCCATAAACATGCATACATGAACACCCACTGAGTGAAAATCAGCTGAGAACAGGACCTGAAGTTTCTGCAGATTAGTATCACCTGCCCTAATCTCCCCTGGAAAGCTGCTTGCCCAGGCTCTTTATCCCCCCTCCTGTTTTATCACCCAGCAGGGTGCCCTCATGCACCTCCATAAAGCATAACCACCAAAGTAAACTTCTCCATCATTAGTGTTGTGGGGTTAATGATGAGGAGACTTGTTAACAACCCTCTAAGTACTGTCCTTTATAAATCAAAGCCAGCACACTGCAAGGGGTAATCTAGTCAGGGCTTTTTCTGTAGAAGAATGAATTCTGTTTGACTGGGAGGAAATCAAAATGGCAGTTCTTCATGCAGCATGACTGTGGCGGCAGTGACAGCATAATCTGGCACGAAGAAAAATGCGTGGAATTGAGTTCTTCAGGGTTTCTCAAACTGAATTTTAGAAAGTTTAATCTACTTTCTTTGTTATTGCTGTTCAGGAGGATCTAAGATGGTGTTCATCATAAGGCGAAGTTTCACACTGAGACATAATGTAGAGTGATAAATGTATTACTCACCAGGGCTATTTGAACCTTTTTGAATGTGAAAATACATATTCCCTATTGTGATGAAGTCATCTATTCCAGTAAATTACTTTGCATTACTGGTTTTGGGCATATACTTGCAATGAATCTCTAAAGATATATTTATTTCACTATGTGATTTTATAACTAAGTGCTGCTCCATTATTTCTAGAAATATGCTTAGCACATTTAATATTTATTTCAGTAAGACTATCTTCTGTATTTCAAGGCAATTCAGAGATATTGTATATAACTACAGTTCTTATTTTGAAGGAATATTTCACCTGACACTTCAAATATTCAGCATTATGCTAATAGATAGCCATCAAAATGAAACCTGTTAAGAGGACTGGGAGACATGATGTTGGACGTTAGATGTGATTAGACAAGGCAGTTTCTGTGTTATTGTGTGTGTAAAAGAGGCATGGCACCAGTCAGAGGTTTATAGTTCCTCAGTTTGATCCTGCCTTGGAAACCATAAATAGATTAAAACCTGCTATAAGTCTTGCTAGAGACTCCTGCAGCAGGAAGAGTTGCCCAGGTGAGTCGAGTTATATATAGCTGCACATTTGCTCCATCTCCCAGCTTTCCTGACTAGTGATGGATTAGGGCCAGACATGAATTTTCCCTGTCAGTTGTTTAGCTGCTCCCCTGTATGAACAGATGTGGGGAGCAGGAGCATCAGCAGTCACTATATTTAACAAAGCTCAGGCGGAGTCAAACAAGTTCCTTTGTCCTTGTGATTTTTCCAGCCTGACAAGGAAGGAGTCATAGCATAGTCAGACTTTCAGATCAGGATGATCTGAAATGCAAATAAATACTTTAATACAAGTAAAGTTTATGTAAACCAGGTTTATTTTATTTGTACCTATATACACACATATATGCATGCATATATACAAATATATACATATATGTATATAGATTTGTTTGTACATATATATATCTCCTCCTGAATTCTTCTTCTCCTTCAGTGCAACAAGCAGAGAGCATGGGATCTGCTAAATAGATGCAACAGATACAGGATCTGCTAAATAGATGCAACAGATACAGCATCTGCTCAAGGTGCTTCTAGATGAAGCAATGTGAAAGGTATATGCACCTCTTCAAGCAGCATTTACTCTATCTTGCCCACAACAGCATGTGTGTCTTAAACACTCCAGGTCTGAAATAAGTGGCTAAGTTCAGACACCACATTTCAAATGAAAAATCAAACATGGTTTTATTTCTCTCTGGAAAACACAGAATACTTACCCTGATATGAAACATGTTTTAAGACACAAATTGCATGCAGACCACCTGGACTGGTAATACAAGTATTCCTGTTGAAGGCTTGATTTAACTGTATTTGTTATTTCAGTTCTGAGTTATTTGAATGCCATGATGATCCTCAACTAAACCATTGCTCTGATATCTGCCATTATCTGATTGATTCTGCTTTTAACAATAACAATCTTTGAAATTAAGTTTATCAACCAGCCATTTATATTAAAGGCAAGTTAAGACTAAATGTCCCTGTATGCCCAGACTGTGTGTCCTCGGTTCAGCAATAGCAGCCATTTTTTCTCCTTCTTAGTAGCTGATGCAATGCTGTGGTTTTGACTTTCAGCCTGGGAACAGAGCTGATAACACCGATGTTTTTAGTTACTGCACAAATGTTTAGACTGACCAAGGACTTTGTGAGTCTCATGCTCTGCCAGGGAGGAGGGGAAGCTGGGAGGAAGCAGAGACAGGACACCTGACCCAGGCTAGCCAAAGAGGTATTCCATACCACAGCACATCATGCCCAGGAGGTAATCAAGAGTTACCCAGAAAGGTGAGATCACTGCGGGGTTGGACTAGGTATCGATCCATGCTTGGTCAGGCAGGGGGGGAGGGACACGTTATCGGTTGGTGGGTGGTGAGTGGTTGTATTCTCTTCCCTTGTTATTTCCTTTATCATATTATTATTGGTGGTAGCAGTAGTGGTTTGTGTTATACCTTAGTTACTGGACTGTTCTTATCTCAACTCATGGGAGTTGCATTCTTTTCGATTCTCTCTTCATCCCTCCAGGAGTACGGGGAGTAAAAGAAGGGGGGGGAGGTGAGAAAGAGACTGCATGGCTGACAGAGTTTAAGCCACGACACTGTGCTATTTGTATATTCTTGTAGCTATGATAAACAAGTCTGCCTCTTAGTGTGTATAAATATAAACATAAAAACCATGCATTTATGCACATCTTGAGATGTGAAATTCTAAAAATATTGGAAGAACAGAGAAACAGGAAAATAAGTTGTTACCCAGGAGTCACAGAATTTTGTGCTCTTACAATTTGCATGTATCGATCATGTAATATTTAAGGTTAACAGAGTAGTTACAAGTTTGCTTAACATGAAGATTATCTACAGTTTATTTAGTTCTACAACTAATAAGAGTTATGGCTATAAATCAGTGCTGTTCAAATGCTTCCTTATTTATTATAGGCCTCATACATCCTTTCCATGGATGATCTCAAAACACATAAAAAAGCTGGTGTTTTCTAATTAAAAACAATTAACTATTGGAATATATTACAACTTTGGTAGAGTCTCTGAAGCCAAATGTGTCAGAGGACAGGACCAAATAAATTTATGATATAGATGAAGTTTTACTTAAAAGCTCTTCCATACAGCTATAGAGTGAACCTTTCATTAGCTGGAACCTCATGTTCAATCTAGGCAAATTTCCTAAAACTTTATCTTAATAGTCACACAAATGCAATTATTACAAAATCAATATTTTGTATTCAAGACTAATTACTGTATAAGAATTAAAATGCTACTACAGAGATGTGCAATTGGCTGGTTAGCAGACTTTAGCTGGCTGATATTAAAACTGACAAAGGATCTCAGCTTGGCTGTCCTGATGTGAATATGCAATGTTAGAATCAACTTTGTTGGTTTTGATAAGTGTCACATGCATAATACATCTACAAAGAGCTACCAGTCTTAACACCCCAAATGAATTCTCAAGGAAACTATGATTCATCTTTCGCAGCTGGCCTTCACATTTCTAAAAGATAAAGCTTTCTTCATAATATTGCAGAGAAGGATTTAGAACAACTTTTAATAAGGACTGAGATGACATCAACAACACACAAATAAACTAAGCTGTTTTAAGGGCTTTTTGCTCTGATATGTTCCCTATTCAGACTTACTTGCTCCCAGCAAAAGTTATTATAATGTCCTAATTCTGGAATCTCAAATCTGAGATATCAAAGAGAGAAATGCAAATTGGAAAGGGCAGGTAGGACTCATCTAACTTTCCAGTAGTTTCTCATCATAAGATCTCCAAGATCAGAGCAGCACAGGAAAATATATCACAGCCAGATTATCTTCCCTTTCAGACATTGTTTCAGACCTCATAGTCAGCAGACATATCACCTTCCTGTGGATATTCCAAGCACTATAGATTTGATCAATGTCAGATATTCCAAAACGTCTATACTATTTCCCACTCCTTACTAGCAATCTTCTCAGTATGTGCACATACTTCACCTGCTATAAAATACCCCTCCCAGAGTTTACTCTGAGTGGTGTGTAATCAACATTCATACAGAACAAATGAGGCTTTCATGTATGTACTCATTGGTCTTTTCCACAGAAGCCAAATGCATGAGGACCACTAAAGGTGCTGTCTCCTATAAATAGAACATGGAAGAAGAAGGAACTATGATCCTGATACAACCTCCACGTCTTCAGCAGACTTTTAGTGAAATCATTTTGAAAAGAGATGGAGAAATGGAGGAGATGAAGCTTTCTTTGCTTCTTTCATCACCTCCATAAAAAAAAATATAGAGAGAAATACAAGGCATCCCACAGGTATTAATTGTGTTCATTGCTATTTCATCAACTGAACATGAACTCCTGAAGATTTAAGAAATTAGGTGGTAGTTAACATTGAGCAAGGATAGACAAGTGGTATTACCTATGTCAAAATCTAACACTCAGTTTTACAATGATGACAAACTGGGGACAATATAAACAAGAAGTGCAAGAGGAAGCTTGAAAATAACTTTGTTTTCTCCAGTGAAAGACTAAATGAAAGACTAAGGTACCTCAAGTGAAACAGTTTAAGAGGCAATTAAGCCATGATCCATGGTGCCCTCAACACAAAAAGGACATGGAACTGTTAGAACAAGTCCAGAGGAGGGCCACGAGGATGATCAGGGGACTGGAGCACCTCCCGTATGAAGACAGGCTGAGAAAGTTGAGGCTGTTCAGCCTGGAGAAGAGAAGGCTGCATGGAGATCTCATAGCAGCCTTCCAGTATCTGAAGGGGGCCTACAGGGATGCTGGGGAGGGACTATTCATTAGGGACTGTAGAGATAGGACAAGGGGTAACAAGTTCAAACTTAAACAGGAGAGGTTTAGATTGGATATAAGGAAGAAATTCTTTACTGTTAGGGTGGTGAGGCACTGGAATAGGTTGCCCAGGGAGGTTGTGAATGCTTCATCCCTGGCAGTGTTCAAGGCCAGGTTGGATGAAGCCTTGGGTGACATGGTTTAGTGTGAGGTGTCCCTGCCCACGGCAGGAGGGTTGGAAGTAGATGATCTTAAGGTCCTTTCCAACCCTAACTATTCTATGATTCTATGACTTTTCAATCTAGCCAATTCAGGCTCTTCAATTGATAAAAGCATGAGCGCTCAAATAAGGATGTGATTGCATTTTTTTAAGATTATATATTTAAAATTAAATTCACAAGCTGTTAGAGCAGATTAGAAAGGACTCTGTTAAATTTCTGCTATAAGGGCTTTTTTGGTCAAGGCGGGATATTTCTGAAAGCAGTATGCTGAGTTGGTTCAATATGGAAATCTCCAAAGATGGTTTTCTGGCATGCAGGAGGTTAAGAGTAAATAAACAGAAGTTCCTTCTTCCTAGTTATCTATGAGCCTTCTGGACTGAGAGAACTCTCACTCTTGATTGATTTATAATGCACTATGGAATCCACTTAAAATTCATATTAATTTGTTAAATGACAGCCATCTGAAGAATTCACAGGTCTATGATGTTCTGACTTGATTATGAATCACCAACAAAATAAAACATGTGTTGGGCATCCTTTTTTTTTGTCTACATATTCAATATAATTTTATGCCTCTCACTAAACATGTCCTTAGGACAGAGATGGCTATTAAATCTGAAATAGCTGGATTATTCCACTAGAGAAGCTTTGTGCATCCTCTTGCAGAATACTGTGGGATTTGACGTCTTAATTTTTCATTTCACACTTTAGCAGTACTACTTTACAATATTTAAATTTACGATTGCTTTTACAGAAAAACACCTATTCTGAATGCTATCGGTTTGTTTAAAATCTAGTACAGCCTGAACCACAAAACAAAACAAAGATCCTCAGAGTCGTTATGTGAATAAACATCATCGTTAAAATCTATTCAGTGCACATTCACTGAAAAGAGAAGCCTGAAGCACCGTTTCTTCAAAGAAATACTGATTCTACTCATTCTGCAGTGAATACCACAACAGATTGGCAGCAAGAGCCTCTGGGTTGACCCTGTAGAGCTTTCAAAATCGTGTCTTTCTTGGCAATAGCCTAATGAGACATCCAATCTTCTCTTTGCCAGCTTAATGTTTTTGGCAGGAGAAATCGTATTTAGCATAAAATACCAGTAATCATGGTTGAGCAGCTTTGGGTTTTACTTATTTCCTCTCTTTTTCTATTAAGAAAAAGTCAGAAACTAAAGATCAGAGACCTTAAAAATGTCTGCAATGCCAGCTCACATGTCTTGGCACAGGATATTCTATTTAAGATAATTTCCCTCAGACTTCCACCCTATTCTGCAAGTTTTATACTTCAACACATCAAGTGCATTCTCTTTGAAGAGAATAAAGAAAACAGATTACGACTCCCTATCAAGGTTATCCTAACAGACATCAGTACTAAGGCAGAGGTTACTCACACCTCATTTGTAACTTATCCAACCAACTCAAGGTAATTTTAAAGAACTTGCCAAGAAAATCTCTCAGCTAGATCTGTGAAAGGTGCCTACATGTAAGATTTAAGGCCTCACCATTTTTCAGCACTCAGCTACCACTCATTCTTATAAGCTGCCCAGGTTCTCTAAGCATCTTTCACTGGGAACTTTAACATCTGGCTTTTGACATACCACAAAGCATGTAAATGTGAATTAACCTGAGCTTCAAAATGTCCAGCTTGAATCTCAGCCTGTAACCATGCTTTCAGAGGGGTTTACATCTTCTCAGTGTGAGTCCAAGTATCCTTGTCAAATTATCATCACCAAGTCCAGCTGCTTAAGAAACACAGGAAACACCAGTGTAGTTTCCTCTCCTCATGTGGGAGAACGTGGAAGACCAAATTGTGTTCATCTCTCTCCTGAGGGAACCCTTTATTAGCTTAAGCCTTCTGCATAACTCTAGCACTTTGTTGTACACCTATTCCATCTTGGCAGCCTGTGTTAGGAGTCAAGGTCTGATCCACATTTAAACTCTTCAAGGTCACCACCATTCAGAGCAGCCTAAATACATAAACTGAACAAAATTCAGTCATGATGCATCTATAGTGTCTGTAAGGAATGAACTGTGGGCCCAAGCTAGCTTTTGAAGGATGCCTGTGTTTTCTCTCAGATGCAGCTCTCTTGTTTCAGACAGAAATCAGAAATACACCAATGTGTACATGGTTGTGCAATGAGAGGATTGGAGCCCCAAGAGCAAAAGAGAGAATAATCCCAATTGACAGAATATTTACCCCTAATGCAGCTGTGAAGTACTTAACTCTCTGTTGGACAAACCCAACTGAGGAAAAGCTGAATCCCAACTCTACAAGATGACCATGTGAAAGAGGCAGACTTAGGTTCTGGTTCTGCTTTTGCTGAATACAAAAGTTTTCTGTCTCTACTTTAGAGCCACTGAAACAGAAGTGGATCTGTCTTATCTTCAGTATAAGTCACCAACCCTCCTGCACTGATCCTGTCTAGTGACTGTCCAGCTGTTCCTTGCAAAATGGAGCTTGTTTTCCAGGAGACATTACATTCCTGACATTACCCAGTATAACTAGCTATGACTGTTCCACCTAAAGAACAGAAAAGGATTTTTCATAAAGTTCTTGCACAACAGAAGGGATGAAACCAAGGTTCCCTATATTCAAAGTGAGTGCCTGGGGCTTGGGGAGGAATTATTTTGTGTTTGTGTGTTTGTTTTTAACTAAATCACTTCTAATCCCTGAGCTAGGGTATAAAGGCCACTATGTGCATTTTGTGTTTTTGTAAAATGGCAGATACAGACATCTAAATCCATAAGGCGACACAGGACTATGAATCTGCAGGAGAACAAAGGGCACCTCTGCAGTCAGACCATGTCAGAGTGTACAGCACAGTGACCTTCTGGGTTGCTGCATCCCCATTGTCAACTTTAGCACATAAAAATGCACTTTCATAACCTTGCTAGGAAGTTGTTCCAAAGGCATGTGTTTGAGCTCTCGAGCCCTTGCCTGGGGGGATCTGTAAATGAGGAACTAGTGGTCCTCTGAGAATTTCTTTACTGTAAAAATGGTTGTTCCACAGTCACACTGGCCAATGCAGTCAGTGCAGGGTACTTGCACTCACTCTACCTCACTGCCAAGAAGACCTGCTGCTCTGAAACTAGTGACTGTTGCACAATCCACCCTGAATTTATGCATTCACAATTTTCTCAGCTTGTTCCTGTGCCAGTATTGTTTTTTATAAGTCAGCACCTTTTCTTCCTCTTGGGAGGAAGCTCTCCTCCCACTTATATTTAGAATAAGAAGTCACACACTGCCTCAACTTAATTTAATTTCACTAATTTGTTGAGTTTTCTCTCATATGACAGCTTAAGAGCCTCTCAGTTCAGAGCAGGAACTACACTTCACACTACAAGAATGAGGAGAAAACAAAGGAAATCAGCAGCTAACAGGCTAAAGGCAAAACAAACCTCCACAAACTGTTGGAGGCCACCTAAGCATCCCAGCAAAATACTGTCAGCGTAGTCTTCGGTCTTCATGGGCATTCACTATTGGCCGGTGTTGGAAGCAAAACAGTGGGTCTCCTTTAGATCTGCTGCTGTCCTTAACTTTTCTTCTAAGTGCCTTAAGTACCTTTCACTTTATGCTCTTCACTTAGTTCTGTAACTCCAGTTCTCAAGCACACTGTTCCTTCACTGTTTCATCTTCTTATTTTACCCTTGCATTGAGTTAATTTCAACAGGACTTTTCGACTCTTTGTGTCACGGTCATTACTGTTCTGTTAAAACAGAACTGATCCTAATAATGATCTTTGAAAAATACAATTTTGGACTCCTTCTTCCTGTGTAAAATTTCCTTAGGTAATGCCATCTCCTTCATCCTCATTCCTGCCTACCTAACAGCTCCTTTGCTTCACAGAGGAAACCTTCTGTAATTTATTCACCAGACTTCTCTGTCAAAATTGAACATAAATATATATTGACTTTATGAATTACATGGACTTTTTGAGTTACAACTAAACTGTCATTAATCACCAATTCCACATTTTCAGGTTTGTTATTCATATCTTTCTGTGCAGGGAAAAAAAAATTGGCCTTTAATAGCTTTTGGAAAACCTACGGTAGGTCGATTTTTCTTCAACTGTTCTTACTCTATCTGACCTCCTTCAAAACTCCTTCAGATAACCAGTGCTGTTACTTCAGGTATTTATGGTAATACCTTCACTTATTTCAGATGTCTTTCCTAATGTGAATATTCTAGGAGCAGAGACTGGGGCAAAAGCTTTTAATAAAAATCTCTGTCAGGTATAACTTCTGAGAGCCAAAAGGGATCTCCTGGTCTCTTCTAAATTCAAGACTCTGCACTCCTCCAACTCCAATTAGTTCCCACAGGTGACATCCACACTGCCAAACAAAATGCACCAAAATATTCCTGTGCACTCAAGGTAACCATCAATAGCTGCTGTTTATTATAGCAAACTCTCCCAGACACCAAAATGTTGTAATTTACAAACTGCCACATGGGCACTGCTGGATGTTTCAGTGTGGAGCCAGCCTTTGTGTGTGAAAATTTTAGAGACCCTTAACTATGAGGCTGATTTTGTTTATCCTTACCCAAATTTATACTGAATCAACTTGTAATCATTCAGTAAAAGGTCACTCTCTACAAGTTAGTATGCCTATGGATTTCATTATTTACTAAAATCATTGCTTAACAATCATCATCTGATAGTGATTCAGTGATCCTCCCCATGAGTTTAGGGTGTTTTAATGCTAATCTGGGCATTTTTGGTTCAGCAGGCTAGCGTTTTCATATCCTAGACTTATTTTAACCTTTATGCATTTAAAGCCTTTTTCTTCTGTCTCCTTTTGTCTAATTTCACAGTGACTGTGAAAAATAAACTCTGAAGCTGTCTCAGGGAACTGTTATTCTGGGTACACTGCCAGTCATTAGTAGCACAGGTCACCCCATAAGCAGAATGTTTAAACATCTACACATCAGTCTGACTTTCTTCTTTATAAAACTCTTTTTGACAAGACCTGGAAATCACCAGGGAAATCTTAATTGACAAAGGCATGTGGAGCAAAAATCTGATAAATGGCTTACAGATTCTCACTGTTCAATTTAGATCCCAGGCATACTGAACGTTGAAAACAGAAGATGGTTCATAATAAAAACTATGCAAGATGCTTTCACCAACCTAATCTGCTTTTATGTGTCATGTGTGATGCCTGAAGTGAGGTGGTGGGTGTAAGAAAATGGGTGATTATATTTTCCATTTTTTCTAGAGAAAAGTGAAATGGAAAAATGGATAGACAGGTGGCTATGGGAAAGGTTACTGTTTCTGATGGTTTACCATTCTCACTCCTACATACAATTGTTTGCACTTTGTGCCAAGTAATGGCCCAGCCCCAATCATTTTTACACTCTTTTAATGATCTGTCTTGCCATACTGGATTGTTCTGCCTTTAAAATTACTTGTGTCTGGAAGCAGGTCATCTCTTGACCTCTGTGATAGGATATTTCCTGCTTCAAAAAGGACATGTGTTTATTGAGGATTTCTATATAACAAGTGACAGTAGTCCAGCCCTGTGCTATTAATATGGCTTACTTCTGCAGAACTACATTTTCACCAAAACTGAGAATACTGGTACTTTAGTTAGAGAACAACAGGCCTTTTGTGTAGATCTAAAAATAGTAACCCATAGGTAAAAGACATTCTTCTTAATGCAATGATACACCACTTTATTAGAGATAAGGTTACATGAGCTTTTGAGGTAAATGTGATGGAGATTGTAAAGCAGCAGAATACACCAGGTTTGGAGTTTTAAAACATTTTTGCTTATGTCAGCTAAGCTAATTTTTCTCAAAGTGACAGGTTAAATAGATGGATAAATAGCTTCCATCAGGTGGAATGGCAGTACCCTGTCCATATTTTTCATCAAAAACTCTCTTAAAGACTATCACAATAAAGCCAGGTCTCATGTCTGAATCAATTTGAAGGAATAACAAACAGAAAGATTAACTCCATGTTTAGTGAATGCTATGTAATTTATTTAATAAACTCTCCAAATAAGCATGGAAATTACAGGCCTGACTACAATTAAATGTATCTGGAATAAGACACTTTACATGGCTGATTGAACACGAGCACACAAGACAAATGGAACTGGAACGATTTTTAATATGGAAAGTTTAAAGTTTATGGTTCTTACTATCATTTATAACAATTACTAACATGCAAAACAACACGAAGAGCAATCCATCTTGCAGACAACATAGGAGCTTCTGAGCTAAGTCATGGCAAGAAACTAATTTAAGAGGTAATTTACATACATCTAAGTATCATAGCTTGATTTTGGAACTTGAATGCTATCAAAATGTACTACCTCTTCAAGTTCAGAGTAGAAATGTACAAAAAATACTTATTTGGCAAAGACAGAATGATTCAGCAAGTTCCAGGCACTTGCAAAGTAAGCATTTATGTTTGCAGCTGCATGTCTCTGAAGGACAAGCTTCCAAAAAAAAATGAAAGACATATTCCAAGCAGCAGCAATATTATGCTAAGTGAAAAACAGTAGCATAAGATGCTCCCAGGAAAGGCTTTTCTTTCTCTCAGTTATCACCATTAGGGTAAAAATTCGTGTAGCTGGAATAAGTAGTACTACCAGATGGAAGGCGCAATATGTATTTCTGTATCTTACTCCATTTTTCATTAAGACAATTTAGAATCAAAGATTAAAGCCTTAGTAGTAAACATAAGAGTATATGTTCACATCAACACAACCGACCTGTAATGTCCCACGTTTTACTTCTCCTATACCTTCATTTATTATCTCTTTAGAGTGTCATAAATACTAAATTACATGTAAAACACTGTATATGTCTTAAATCTTTATATAAATCAAATGTTGTATCTGAATGGCATCATTAATCATTAGTTAATGGCCACCAAGTGAATGCTAACAGATTACAAAAAAGGCTTCCAACACGAAGACGTACTGACAAAGTCTAGAAGATTTAAATCTTATCAGCCATAAAATCTAAGAGGAATTAAGACAAGAAACAGCCAAGCACCTATAAATACAAAGGAGAGTATCTGCAGAGGGCTTCAGAAATATACCTGTAGTATCCCATGTGTCATCTTTTTGCTCCTAAGAAAAACAGTGTGCAACATGCTTCAGACAGAAAGGTAACAATGGATGAAAATTCACATTAAAATCAGGTAATACTATACTAATGTCCAGGTAGAGACAGAATCCTAAATGATTTGGTGATACTTCTTTGTGCCAAAAAGAAGTCAATTATCAAAATCAGTTTTCTTCAGGCACTTTGATGCTAGGACTTGCATATAGATAATTCTTTTGAACTGGAAATAAAACATGAGTAAGCTCTGCAAGGTGATGACTTTGATGAGGACATCAACTGTAGGAGATCTGTCCATACTAGAAATTGCAAACAGTATGTAATGGTGATGGAATTCTGCAGGTGGAGGACAAGGAGCATTAGTTCTCATACATTTTGTACTGATCCAAAAAAAACCCTAAGACTGTTAGGTTTGAAGATCTAATTGAAAGGAAAAAAAATAACATGCTGATTACTTTTAAAGGAAATTTCCTTTGTGCATTTCATTTCATGCTCAATATCAATCCTTACATCTTTAAATAGAATTCAGTCAGCTAGCTAGGGCTAATTCTGCAAAATCAGCTCTATACACACTCTTGACCTTTAGAACCGAATTTCTACTCAGGGGGAATACAACTGCAGGACACAGAAGCCACTATATCCTCTCATTAGGGAATGCTCAGAGGAAAGTTAGGTTCTTAAAAAGCACTTTTTTCCCAAACATCTTTCTGCAGAGACATCAGGAGCGCTCTGCACTGCTCTTTTAAGACATAACATATTTACTTTTTTCCCCGCTGATCTCTATCTGTAGCTGCACCACAAACGAAACAGTACAAAACAAGTAAACAATCACATCCACATGGAAATGAATCAGACACAAAACATATATTATTACACTGGGCACAAATACAGAAAAATTTTCCAAGGTATCCTTCACTGATGCCAACCAAGGTTATCAGGGCATGAAATAGCAGAGGATGGCTACAGAGAAGGCTGATTTTCTTTTTTTTTCCTTTTTTTACAAAAAGCTGAAGTGAAAACAAGCAAAAAGATACAACTTTTTTGAAAAACAAACAAAAAGAAATCTCAAATCTCACCTAAATCCTCTTGCAACAGTTCCTATCTTTCTCCTCTGCTATAGTGTGAGGCATTCTGTATTTTCAGTTGAAAATAGCCAGTGTCTTTAAAAAATACCCATTTGATTGGTAATCCATATTTTCCTTCTGTAAATACTTTTTACCAATTTTAGGTAAAAGCCTTAAGAAACCAAACCCTGAAGAGTATTGCCAGCAAGCAAAGTAAAGAAAATAATTACTCTAATTAGCTGTTGACATATTGACTTTTAAAATACAAAGCAAGCCACCTGGAAAGAAAATGGTTGAGTTTATCCTCAGATCTGATCTTTATTCCCAGAAACGGATTTGATGTGGGCAGCTAAGCTGGAAGTCCGGCATGTACTAGCCTAAACTAGCTAATACAGGCAAGCTGGATAGGCCTATGTGTTAAATACCAAAGGCTATATTCAGTGCCTATACTCATTACAACACATTTCTGTTTCAGCTACACCACAAAAATCAACTGAACCTCTTCTAAATTTCTAACTTGAACGATAACTTAAATTCTAGTTTATTTACTAAACAGTATCAGTTTCAAGTCCAAAACCCCATCCTATAGTCACACTGAAGGTTGGGCTGCATTCTCCTATCCGCTCTTTTGTTGCCTATTGCTTTAGAAAGATACAGGGCTTTTTAAGAGATGTTTAAAAAAGAAATAAAAAAAACCTAGGTGATATCACTTGAGCAGTTTTCTTCACACTTCAATTATTTGTATTGCTCTTAATTTAGGTTTGTGGAAGTTATCAAAAGATACCCTTTAAAAAAGTAAAAAAAAATTACTTGTGTTATTTGTATATCTATTATTATGCAGGTCTGACACCACAGAAAAATCACTCAGCAAGACGACAATCCTCTGATTTACATAGCATATTACAACATGCACCAAGAAAGGCTGTCCATATACCCTAATCTTCGCTAGCATCTTACCAAAAATAACATCTTATAACATTCTTATGATCCTGTCTACTGGGAAGCTTGTACATTTTCTTTTTATGACAAGATATGATATCATAACTCTTAGTGACTTTTTTCTGCCCTACAAAAAAAATCTCCATAAAATTGCTCAGCCAGCCAAGATGGCTGTGCTTAGTTTTCTGACGTGAGGGTAAATGCTAGCAGAGTTTTTTCTATACTGAGGAAAAATATGTGATTATTTTATGTTAATACATTTTTTCTAAAGTGACATCCTATGGATGGCTGTAATTTAGGGAAGGAGAAAGCTTTTCAGAAAGTATGCGAAGTGAAAGAAGACACCTCTCCCCCTCGGCATCATGTTCAGGGTGGAGAAATAGTTTTTGTGTCCTGACCATGCTAACAATTCAGTTGTGCTAAAATGAGTGCAAGTCCAGCAGTCCCAGGGGAGATCACTGCATGACTGCAGACAGACAGCTGGGAGGTTCAGGCTTGGTCCAGGCTCCCCAGCAAGGCAGGTTCTGAGCAAAAAGTATCACCTTACTCTCTTCAGAGCAATCTGTCCCTGCTGCTTGAGAAAGACTCTTTAAGAAGTGCGAACCACAAGACAGCATCAGCTGAATG
This sequence comes from Melopsittacus undulatus, assembly GCF_012275295.1. NCBI lineage: Eukaryota > Metazoa > Chordata > Aves > Psittaciformes > Psittaculidae > Melopsittacus > Melopsittacus undulatus. The sequence continues at coordinate 43,743,929 of NC_047533.1, forward strand.
ACTTTGAGTGACTTGGGCAATATCTCAAATCAGCAAGCAGAGTCTGCAATGTTATTACTTTCCTCAAAGCTCTAAAATATCTCCCAGTGATGAAAGATCAAAAAAGTAAACCACAAGCATTATAGAAAGCAGCTTATAAGGTGGACTAAACAGAACTGATGAACATCTCCCACATTTAACTGTGGATTTATAATGTTAAAAAATATGCATTTAGATTTATAAACAAGAGCATACAGTGAAAGAGAGAGAAAACTATTCCTGTGGAAAATGGTACTTTAGGTAAGTATAGCCATCAGGATGAAGAAAACTTGTAGACTAGTATCGTGCTCTCACTGAAGATAATGGCTTTATAAAACCTGTTTATCATGTGTTATTTCAGAAGGTGTAGATTTAAAGAACATGGTAATGGCACAGACACAACCAATCAATAGAAATTGCTGGAAAATTGTCTGCCAAGCCTACAGTGTGAGTGATTTCCTACAGCTTATGCTGTTCATTTGTCTATGCTAGTAAAAAATATAAAAAGTGGATAGAAATCTACCACAGCACCATAGGAGTATACATTATTGCACCATGTTTAAAGTAAGTAGTGTAGTATCCAGCCCTGTCAATGTCCAGTATTTTGTTCTGAAGGCATCAACATCTTAGAGAGGTTTTGGTTCAGAATGTCAAGTAATAACTTACAAAGAATAATGTTTTGTTTGTCCTTGTTCATGTAATGTTAGATTTCACAAAACCTGAGCCGCCTGGACCCATTGCGAGGATTTTTCAATGGTAATTTGAAAACTTAAGCATATACATGCATAAACATATACCCATCATCCCTGCTGCTGAAGGAAGAGACAGTAACTTTCATTTCACCTCTTTGTGCAGGCTAAAGGTAGTGTGGAAAAGCCTGTAGACTCACCCTGACAGTGAGAACAAAGTCAGTCACAGGTGTTAAACCAGATTTTGCAGATACTGTTGATTTGGGACTCATACTGTCTTACAGAAATACAAGATTGCCTATCTATTCCAACTAAAGGTGGTGAGACACTTGTTTATGAACCTTCCTTCCACTACTGGCCCCACTATGAATTATTGCTGTGGTTATCATTGGGTTTAAGTATGGCCTTATCAAACCCAGCACTCGTGTTACTATTGTGTTTTTATACTTGTATATGCATATGTATACAGACAGATACATTGGAACATCCACAATCTTAATTTTCATACACCAGCAACTCCGCTTATTTATTAACCCAAAGTAGCTCACACTATGCGATGAATTCCAGCTACAAGCAACTTGTATTAGGTGCCAAGCCACTTAGTTCCATATTTATTTAAACATTCTTCAGTTTTATGAAATCATTAAACAGTAACAAATATAAAAGTGAGCACCTCAGTAAAACTCATGTATTTTGTATGATTATATCATGACCATATAGAAAATATCTTTGTTCAGAAACAAAGGTTGCTGTGCATATTCTGCTATTTAGGAGTACGAGGTAACCCCAAAATCTGTCATTAATAATGAAACCCCTAAGGAAACCAACAACTTAAAAATATTGCTATTTGTAAAGCATACTATAAAGTGAAAGAGCTTGAGCTTTTTCACTACATTTAACTACATTTTTCTTTTAACTTAGAGAACATGGGGCTGAAGGGCAGTCAGTAACAACACAACTTGAAAACTGGGTAAAAAGTTGTCATATAAAAGCCTCCAAGTATATATTTAACAATATGCTCTTGATGCTGAAAGTATTTCAGTATTACTGAAAGTAAAGCACATGCCAGAAGGACTTCAGTCTGGCCCTTTCTAAGAAGCTAGTATGTGTATCTGTTACTAACAGGAAATGACTCTGGAAACAGATCTCATTTTCCAATTTTAAGAACTGTTTACCATAAACTGAAACATAGAATTATAATTTCAAAACTGCAGTTTTGAAATCCAACACACATTTGTAAGTGTATGTTGTATCCTTAGAAAATAGGGATAAATTCCTCTGGTATCTCTTTTCAATGCTCCTTCATGTTTTAGAATTGAGAGAAGGGAAGGAAGAATGACATAAAACTGCCTTTCTGACTCCTGTTTCAGCTTTGCCACTTGCTTGCCTCCTGTGCCTGGAAAAATGCAAAGGAGTCAACTGGTCCTGCATGGCTCATGGAATTCACTGGAGCCAATTCTTTGTAGCATTTCGCCCAGTTCCACATATGAGCTAAGAGAGGGAGCTGAATTTTCATTAGCAATAAGAGATGTACAGAGAAGACTAATAGAAAAACGGTGGACAGTGCTACCCGAATTAAGGGTTTAGCTTAGATAACCTGAAATACCTTTACCAACTTTATCGCCACTGCTTCTTTAATACAGACACATACAATGAGCTATAATAATAATTTTAATGACTCCCAAATTGATTTTTTTAGAAGATATAATAGCTATTATATATAGAAATTATATTTCTTATAGGCCTACCAAGCTAAAAAGCATGTTTTAAACCTAACTGCATGTAGTGAAGAGGGAAAGAAAGAAACTGCACCATTTTAATATGCCCTAAAGATAAGATTAGGGACTGTGGAAAGGTCTCACAACATTTAAAAGCTGCAGGTGAGTTAGAACTGTGATTCTCGGAATTTTTGTACTGTATCTTACCATGTTCCTTTTTTTTTCCCACTTATGTACAAAACCCATATTTTAAAGATCTCTGTTTTCCAAAGAATATCAATTCAATAAATTGTATGTTAAAGCAGTAAATTAACTGAAATTGTGATCATCAAAGTGATATCCGCTTCTTTAAGGAAATCTCTAAAGAGAAAAAGATACATTATGGATATCACAGTTCCTTTATGATACAACAAGTTGACACCTACTAAATGCAAGCAGGAATTAACTGAGACTCTTTGTTATGAAGATGTTACCACTTCAAGTTCCTGTAGGTCCCCAAATGTGCGATGTGGACACGCTTATCAAAATTATCCCTTGGGGAGAGAGAAAAATAGCATGCAAGACAATAAAATAAAACTCCAACAAAAAAATAGGGTAAATTTAGCACTGATCTATTTGAAGCAGCCACAAAGTTTAGAGTAGTAGGTTAGGGCAGTAGGAATAGTATGAGCAGAAATTTCAGGAAGACCAACACTTGGTATAGATTTGTCAGGTGACATTATTGTGTGTAATTCCCTAACTCTGTTATGTCTCATGCAGGTATATAAAACACTCTATTATCTAAAAAGCTAATATTAGGGAAAATGTTCAAAGTTGTTCACAGCTTTGTAATTTGCTGAATTTTATTCCAAGTGCTTGATACAATATGAATTTCTAAAATAATCTGGACCTGACTGATCTCTTGTAGCAAGTTTTTGTGATCCCATGACAGCCTAAATCAAAAGATTTAATGAACAACAAAGTTCAGTACTGTGAAACAGGTCTGAGTAGCCTCTAGGGATATCACGCAGAACAGCTGCTGATGATTTTATCATGCTGGTGACCACTGTATTCACATAACTAGCTGTACCAAATGATAGCTGGAATCATGTATTTGAATTTTAAAACACAATTATTTGTGCACTGTACTTTGTGTAATGATATTGTCTACAGCTATCAAAGAGGAGGCTGATACCTCAGAAACAGACTGTTGAAATGTGCAATAAATTTAAATAAAAATGTTGACTGTTTCACATTGCAAACTTTTTCAGACTCTGTTTGCTATTATAGCAAACTCTTTTGTTGTACTATTATCTCTCGTAACAACACTACTAATACAGACCTAAAATTCTTGCCATTTCTCTGGTTCTTTCTCTGCTTTGGACACATCAACAGCCTGTTGAAATAAGAGCTGATTCTAGCTGGCCAATTTTTAAATAGCTATTGAATAGCTACTTAACCTACTAGCTTTATCATCCTATCACACTGCCATTGCAACCGTGATCAAGAAGGTTACCTTGCAGAAACACCATTATATTGTTGGTAATAAAAGTTACACTACTTCCTTTAGTGGTAATGCAAACTACAGTAAACCTACCCTTGAGTGACAAAACAATTTGGTGGAAGATTTATATTCTCCTTACAAAACTTTTCAAGGACATTTCATGGCTGTGGGTACAAGCAGGTTTGCTCTATCTAAAATCTTAGGAAAATACATTTATAATAAATAAGAAACCAGGTTTCAATAATACTAAACAGACATTAAAGTTCTTTTGCCTTTTTTTAAAAAGATTTTTTTATGTATGATTGAAGTTTATACAACACTCCAGAAAAGCCATCATGTGTTAAGACTGAAAAATAAAATCAGAAGCATTTTCTGTCATATAGGTTTACATGAAAAAACGGGAACATTAACGTCTTAGAAAGTGTATGTCCAGCTTTGTACCATTACTCATTTAACAAAGCAGAAAATAAGATACTATACTGTAAACAAAAAGCTACAGTAAACGGACATTTTGAAATTTACACAAGTTTGAGTTCATAAACATTTTGGTTGCTCCATAACAGTTTTTATATAAAATGAATAAAAAACCCTTGGACAGCTTTCATCACTCTTGACTACTTTTCACTTAAATGCACACAGACATACTTTATATAGCAATATACTGATGTACTGTAACATGGATATTAAACTATGATTACTGCTTTTTAACTGAGATGTGTATTATCCAATCAATATTATCTGCAATTGAAATACTCATACATTATGTATTCCCATCATGTTGTTAAGTATAAAAACATGAAAATATAACTTTACATTATTTCAGTTATATACATCAGTTCAGGCTTGACAAAGATTTTCTTTACGCTATGATTTTAGAGGAATAAGCCCAGAGGTACAATAAATAGCTTTCCACTGTATACAATAATGTAATTCTACTTTTTAAAAAAGTTTAATTACCATATGAATATTATTTTAGTTTGGTCATTCTAGCATTGAACATTAAAAACCAGAATGCATCCCCCAACATTCCTGATGAGGAGTAATGCACAGAACACCTATGGATTACAGATGTGTCAAAAAATGGTTTAGTTTAATTAGGGGTCATTTACTTCTCAGTTTGAAGTTGAAAACACTGTATACACCTCTTTTGCTGACTACACTGAGAGTATATATACACTGTGTTCGCACGCTTGCAGAAACAGGCTCAGAGCTTGTACCATAAGTGAAGATTTCAAGTTTCTAATAAATGGTCTGCCTTCTCCAATGTTGAGTAAACATTTTACTTAGGCCTAAGAAATGGATTCCAACTAAAACTGCAAGTCATCATTAAAATTTTAGTCCTAAATAAAATAGATTTACTGATACTGCATGAGGCAATGCATCCACAATGCAGAAAACCGCAAGCTTTTCAACCAAGTGTATGGAAATTTATCTACAGGGAAAGCTAGAGAAACATGTTGCTTTGATTTGCATTAGCATTTCAATCAATGTTATTGCACCCCTCCTCGGATTCCTTTTTGCTTTGTAAGTAGAGTTATCATTTTTAAATACACGTAATTAAAATGTATGGTAACTTCAGATAGCAAAGAATATTCATAATGATTAAGATTCAGGAAAGTTTTTATATTTTTATCAGTACAGACTTGCATCTAATCTGAGTTATCAATCTCACTTAAAAAGACATTGCCAAGGTTTTGGTTTTATTTTCATAACGGAGAACTTTACTAGCTACTGCTCAGAATCAGCTTTTAATAGTTTGAAAACTGCTTCTTTAAAGAAAAAATTTGAGAACTGCATTTGTTTCATTCTTTAAAAAAATATTTAACACTATTGTACTGCTTGTCATTTGTTACCGATAGTTTTTCTCTCCGTACATGTATTTACGAATGCAATTGTACAAAAGTAGAGATAGATTTGAACCAAATCTTTGGATCGTGAGTCCCTGCACGTCAGAGTTATGAGGAGCTCTACATCAGCACCTATTTGACTCCTCATGTGCTGGTATCAAATACCACTCCAGCCCAGAACAACCTTGATCTTCAGAGTTCAAAATGCATATCTGAGCATCACAGATTGGGCTCATCTGTAGAAAAAACTGTTGAACAGATTCAAATGAGCTAGGGGTGGCGACACTGCCAAAAACTAAAACACTGACCCAACCTTGACAGTGCCCTTCTAGATTTCAGACTCTTTATAACCCAACTGTAGCTAGTAAAATTAATGGAACACTTGCAAATAAAACAATAGAAAAAAGTTTATTTCAAATGTCAAGCATTGCCAAGTAATTTTATATTAACACCAAATGTTAAAGAATAGGATATACAGCAAAGTTTTAATAACAATATTAAATTACAAGAGTTGAACCTTTTAATTATTATTTCTTCTCTTCTCAACATTATGTATTTGGCTTTGAAAAATATGGAACTGATGCCTTAAGCCTTATTTTCACATTCCACTTCCCTGCAGTCTAGATTTCTTTTTTCTTTCTTTTCTTTTTTTTTTTTTGTTTTTTAATCTTCTGTCATATTCAACCATTATGGAAGCAAATTTATTTAAAAGCCAGTTTTTGTTTTTGTTTGTGAAAATACCTAAAAATATTTTTTTTTCATTTTACATGTGTTTTTTTTTCTTATAAAACATGTCACATCTTGATGCAATTGATGTCAAGTGTGCTTAAGTCAATATGAACCAAGGGACTAACAACGGTGGCTGCAGACACTGGTGTGTTGCCTGTACAACGACTTCAGTTAGATTACAGTACTTCCATGTTAGCTGTGCATGTCAGTCAAACTTCATCTTGAACTTTTGTAGAAAATGGTGCTGTGTTTTCAACTAAGCATTCATTACAATCCAAGATGAACTCCACAACTACAAGAATTCTTGGCTGAAAGAAAAGTCTTCAAGATACTGGATGCCTCTCACCACTTTGACAATAAACGCACAAGAAAACCATTGTGTAAGGCACTCAAAAGGTTCTTATCAATCACGAGAGATCAGTCACACTGACATTCATTCCCATGCCAGGACTCACGTAAGGTACTGCATGCACTGCTTTTGGAAATTCTGGAGTCATAACACGTCCATTTTCTCCAGTACTTCCTGTAATTGACCGCCTTGCCTTGCTCCTCATGGCATCATTCAAGGTCATCTTAAGAAAGAAAAAGAAAAATAAAATGATACATTACAGAAATTCAGCATTTGAGACAGAGGGCCTGATTCTCTTCTTGCTTACATGGGGCGGGCACCAGTGTAACTCCATTGACTTCAATGAGGTTATTCTTGACTTACTCTACAGTAAGTGAGAAGAGAATCAGATCTTTTTGCAGTTCCTTTAGACAGCAAATGAAAACAGACATGTAAAGCAAAAGCTCTGCTACAATTAGTCAAGCACATCTATGCCACGACAACCCACATTCATCAAAGGACCTGCAGTCAGTAACTGGTCATTCAGTTAGTTACTGACTGGAAACATGAAAGAACAGCAATACATACATTATGATCCCTTTGCCAACTTCCTCATTCAACAGCTTAGGACACAACAATGAAGCTACAGCGTGCACTTATAAGTTTGTATTAGAACCTTGTTCCTACCCCCTAAATTTTAACAC